>NC_051155.1:262424588-262526246 GCF_013339745.2 Dermacentor silvarum
CCTGTATACTGAGCAGGCTATAGAGGAAATATAGTGTGTACGAGCGTAAAGGCATTCTGCGTGACCCAAACCAAGTCATGTAACTTCACAACACAGCTTCACAATCCATGGGGCACCGCGCATGTTACATAACTATACTACAGACGTTCGGAATTATACTGAAATTGTGCATGCCCATTACATGTAGTCAATGCAAGAGCGCGTTCTGGAAGACTGGAACTTTTTTTTTTTCACCAACCAATCCGTATACACATAGTTTCCTGTCGGCCAAGCCGTTATGACCAACGCTTGTTTATCACGTGGGCTTTGAAACGAGCCCCCCCCCCCCCCCCCCCCCCCCCCCCGCTCAGCGATCAGTATAGTATAGCGCTAAAGATTTCAACCATCATAATTTACTCTCAATTCTGCGAACTGCGCGTCGTCGTGGTCCATTCATCTTAATTTTACTGTGCTTGCAGCTTAAGCGGAAGTACGCTACAGGTGTCACCCACCGTTACTTCGACTCCCTAACCAATAAATAGATAGTTACGCGCCCATTAGTAATACCGGGAGAAGGGCAGGCAAAAAAGGCCATAGGCGTATATAATACGTACCCGTTGCAGGGCTGTGGGAACGAAGCTCGCATGGTTGCCGCTACGCCGACCAGAAGACGCCGTCCACCTCTGGCGCCCAACGTAGCCCGAAGTGCGACGGCGGGTCACGGCCGCTAAAGAAGAGCTTCATATTCCTTCTCTTTTCGCCATTGTGCCAACCGCTGCGCCCCTCCCACGCATTCACCACCCGTCGGTGGCGGCCAGGGAAGACAGTCTCGAAATGACCACGACGTCTTTCGCGAAGCCGGTCTCCCTTTCAACGTTACTTCTGGCCGTTTGGACCGGGGCGGTCAGCTGTATATATGCGCTCTGTTATAGGCCCCGTTGCATTAATACCGTGCAGCGCCGCGAGAGCTGTTGTAGGCGTCGCCTATAATCGCTGGCCGAATTCACGAAACAATTCGTTCCTAAGGCGACTTCCTGCCGATGCAGAATCACTGGATTACCGCGCTTGGCCAGCGCACATGTGGTGATAATTGTAAGTCATTACTGCGGATACCCTCTATTATTGGTTAAATAAAATAAAGCACACAAAAATGATTTTGTGACGTTTGAAATAGCGCATCAAGGCTGTCACAGGCTGTACAAACATATTGGCGTATGTCAGATGCCTAGGTAAGCTCTGTATAGCAGAATACTTGTAATTTCAAAAGTAAATGTGCACTTCTGTAGTGTTTAATGTTAAGATTCTAAGATGTTCTGCGCACCTTAAAGTGACGCGTGCACATAAAATTGGAAATGTGCACGCTTAATAAACGATACAAGAGCAAGCAGCCTCGTGTACCGGACCCCTGATTAGCTATCTCGCCGGCTTTATAGGTTCCGCCATGATGCACCTTTTTAGTGTGACAGGGAAGCTCGGCAGCGGCGGCTCGGACGGTGCCCGCTGGGCGGTCGCACCATCATGCAAACTGAACTTGGAAGCGACCGGTGTACGGTTTTCGCACCCTCGCTGGCGCCGGTCGGCGGTCTCTGAGCAAATTTAAACCATCATACGAGAACGAATGTTAAGGGAAAACCCTTGTCTTGGGGGTCGCAGCCTTGACCACGCATGTGTTGCGCACAGCTTGCACTTGACACCTTCGAACGCTCAGTACGCGGCGCAGCAAGAGAGAGCGAAAATGACCGAAAAAAGAAAGAAAGAAGCGCTTCTTCTCTCGATTCTGATTATGCCTACGTACGCCGCCGACTTTTCCAAACAAAATGCACTCCAGGTGTGACAGGTAAGGATGGAGACGAGGTGGGTTATATTACTTGAGGCAGTCTACGAAGATTGGCGATACGCTCATTTTGAAGGCTGACCTCCTGCGAGGCGATGGATCCACCGATGCCTGATGCTTGAACCTCAGCAAATCACCCCCCTCCCCGCCCTCCCCCCATTTATTGCTCACATATTTTCGAGCCTTTTTGATTATATCTGGTGCGAAACACTTGAAAGCTTCTGCAGAAGATACGGAGGGTGCGGACAGGCTGTCAGAACATAACTCACGGTGGTGCGATCTGCGCATGTAGGGTGCGGCCGTGGCAGGCATGCACTGGCACGGTCGATATCCATGAAAAACAGCTGGGGTGGAACCTACGTAACCTGACCTCCGCGCCAGTGTCCATACTCGCGGTTTTTCTATCTCTACGTTTCTGACGATATTACAGCTTTCTTTGGAGAGGCCTTGAAGAGAGAGAGAGAGAGGGGGGGGGGGGTACTGTACTTTGCTAGTCGTTTCAAGAATATCACCACAGACGACTCCAGAGACTGGAAAGACACCTGCGAGTACTGAAATAGTTCTGGTTGCCTGAGTCAATGTTAGAAAAAGAAATATCTTGGGGAATCATTCCGTGTCGGCCCTTACACAGCTAATCTGTCATTTATGCGCCACCAAATACTCTGCGCTGCAGTGCCAGTCTTCCCCAGAGGTTTAGACCGAAAGTAACGTTTACATGAAGTTACTCCATGCGAGTCTCCAGACAGTGAGCTGTGTTATGTGCATGAACCAATATAGATCATGTACTATGCAATTTTTCTCGATACATGGAAGACTGACGGAGGGAAGCTGTCTCGACTGCCAACCACTATCATCATCATCAGTCTATTTTTATGCCCACTGCAGGACGTAGACGCCTCTCCCAACGATCTCCAATAGGTGACCCGTAAAACGAGCAATCGCAGGGAATTGTGGGGCGCGCCGTCTGCTAGCAGCTTCCGATTCAACGGATGAGGCGACGGCAACGGCGGCATGCCCGGCGCACGTGTTTTTCTACGCGGTTTCAGCTGTCAGTCGTGCGAAGCTTTCCGTCCGCTTTGTCGATCATAAATGTACCATTCATGCAGCTGATTTCTAGGTTTCATTTCACTCTGGGCGCGATGATGACGAGCCAAGAAAGGCAAGGATACGCTTTTATTCATAAAGGAATTCTGGTTTTCGTTTCGACGGCCTTTTTTGTTTCTGCACGGTTTAGCTCTACGACATTTGCCGTTGCTTGGACGCACCGTCACTGACTGCTCTGCCTGCGGGTGCGTCAGACAGGTGAAAAAGTTATCGTTATCCGATAATTTATCAAGCGTATAGAAGCCTTACTTAGAAAATCGGGGGTTGAGGCGATGGCTACAGCGGGGCATGCTGCTCTGTCATCGCAGCTCAAAACCGATATCGTCGGTATAACGGCGCAACCAACGCTGAAAATGATAACTTTGCGTGCTGTCAACGGAATTCTCGGTTGAAACTCTAGGTTCATTTGAAGTGGTACGTAGTTAGACGTTCTCGCTTTTTTGTCAGCAATGGCCGTATCGCCGTTATATTACGGCTACGCATTATCTCTATCTGTGCTGAAGGAGCTAAGGTGGTCTATAGTTGGTTACGAGTATTATGTATGTATCTCGCTGTGGTCGCGCTTAAATTCGCGCAGTAAAACCTCGTTTCATAGTACCTCTATATGTGCATGCGAGTACTGAAATAGTTCTGGTTGCCTGAGTCAATGTTAGAAAAAGAAATATCTTGGGGAATCATTCCGTGTCGGCCCTTACACAGCTAATCGCCGCCTGATAAGTGGCACAGTACGTTCATTTTCGTTTTGTTCACGCATGGTCTCTGCCTTGTTAGTTTTGAAAGTGGCAGCAATATTCCTCTGATGCTTGTGCCCAGCTGATTCAGCAAGGGTTGCTCCAAGGCAGTTACATGCGTTCACCTTTAACGCTTGAATTTGAGCAGCCAACGACTGAACAGCCGACTATAGTTTTGCCTAGGCACCTACCACCCGGTAATCTTCGAGTGGGACAAGCCGGTGAGCCGGTCTGCAAGCGCAAGTGGCTCAGTTGCACCGCTGAGCACGAGCTCGCGCGGGATCGAATCCCGGCCGCGGCGGCCGCATTTAGATGGAGGCCAAATGCGAAAACGCCCGTGTGCTTGCGTTGTAGTGCATGTTAAAGAACCCCAGGCGGTCAAAATTAATTCAGAGCCCTCCACTACGGCGTGCCTTATGATCCGAACTGGTTTTAGCACATAAAACCCCAGAAAGAAGAACGGACTGCAATCGCATCAATGACTTCAACGGCGAAGCGGTGGCGGCGGCTGCGCTGACTCGAACCGGAAACAGCTAGCAGACGGCGCATCCCAGAATCCCTCGCTATTTTACGGGTCACCTATTCCCCTGTTTTGCGCTGCCTGATTCCAACTTGCGCCTGCATGTTTCCTAATTTCATCAACCCACCTAATTTTCTGCCTTAAGCCTCGACTGCGCTTCCCTTTCCTTGGCACCCATTCTGTAACTCTAATGATCCACCGTTTATCTACCCTATGCATAACGTTACCTACCCAGCTCCATTTTTTTATCTTAGCGTCAACTAGAATATGGGCTATGCCCGTTTGCTCTCTGATCCGCACCGCTCTCTTCCTGTCTCTTAACGTTAGGCCTAACATTTTTCGTTCCATCGCTCTTAGCACGGTTCTTAACTTGTTCTCGAGCTTCCTTCTAACATCCAGGTTTCTGCCCCATATGTAAGCAACGGTAGAATCCAATGATTGTACACTTTTTTTCTCAATGACAGTGGTAAGCTCCCAGTCTGGATTTGGCAATGCCTACCGTCGTATGCACTCCAACCCAATTTTATTCTTCTGTAAATTTCTTTCTCATGATCAGGGTCCCCTGTGAACCTCGATAAACGTACTCCTGTACACACTCTAGAGGCTGATTGGCGGTCCTGAATTCTTGCTTCCTTGCCAGGCTGGTAAACAGTTACCTTTGTCTTTTCCATTATAATATTCAACCCCACTCATGCACTTTCTCCGTTAAGGTACTTAATCATTTGTTGTATTTCGTCCCATTGTTGCTGAATAGTCCAATGTTAACCTTAAACTGAAGGTTGCTGAGATATTCGCCGTTGATCTTCACTAGCTCCTAAGTCTTCCCAGTCTAATAGCTTGAATAATTCTAAGCATGTAGTGAATAGCACTAGAGATATCGTCTCTCCTTTCCTGACCCCTTTCTTGATAGGTGTAACTTTCAACTTTTCTTGTAGCAAACTGGACAAAGTCTGCTTAACCTCCCTGCCTTTCCTTCCTCCCTTCTCTCTCTCTTCAACTTTTCTTGTGGAGAACCAAGGTAACTTTGGAATCTCTGTAGATATTTCCCAACATGTTCACGTATGTCTCTTGTACTCCTTGTTTACGCAATGCCTCTATGACTGCTGGTATCTCTACTGAATCAAATGCCCTTTCATAATCTATGAAATCTATATAGAGAGGTTGATTGCACTCCGCAGATTTCTCAATTATCTGATTGATGACATGGATGTGATCCATTGTAGAATATCCTTTCCTGAAGCCAGCCTGTTCTCTTGGTTCATTGAAGTGTTGCCCTGATTCTATTGAAAATTATCTTGGTGAATATGCAATACTGAAAGCAAGCTAATGGGCCTATTCAATTCTTTAAGGTCTCACTTCTTATATATTAGTATGATGTTAGCATTCTTCCAGCTCTCTGGTACACTTTGAAGTCGTGAGGGTAGGATAGGAATAAACTTTATTTGTCCAACGGTATGGCTGTTGGTGCCCGGGGCTAGGCTGCCAGGGGTCCATCGCCGGAGAAAAATCTTCCGAGATCCTCGGCAATGGCCCTGGCCCGCTGGACGGCTCACTCCTAGTCCTCGGGTTCCTCGCTGAGGAGGGTGGTTTGGCATCTCTCAGCGAGGTGCCCCGCTTCAGAGGGTCCTGCTGTTGTCTTCCCCCTTCCTCTTGGTCCTTCTTCCTCATGGCGTTGGCATTCCAAAAGCATATGGGCCATATCGGCCCGTTCGTGCTCGCACCACGGGCAGCCGGGCGACGGGTGCAGTGGTGAAGTCGTGAGGCATTGCGTATAAAGGGCCGCGAACTTTTTAAGCATGATATCTCCTCCATCTTTGACTAAATCGACTGTTATTCCATCTTCTCCTGCCGCTTTTCCCCCGCGGGACATGTCTTGTAAGGCCCTTCTAAGTTGATCGCTAGTTATATAAGGAACATTTGCATCCTGTTCATCACTACTTCCAATGAAGGTAGCGTGGTTGCTCTGGGTACTGTACAGGTCAATACAGAATTATTCTGCTGCTTTTACTATATCATCGAAATTGCTGATTACATTACCCTGCTTATCTTTCACTGCATACATCTCACCTTGTCCTATGCCAAGCTTTCTTCTCACTGATGTCATGCTGCGCCGATTTTTTACTGCTTCCTTAATCTTTCCCACGTTATAATTTGGAATATCCCTTACTTCTTGTTGATCAGTTTTGACAGTTCAGCTAATTCTATCTGATTTCATGAATTAGATACGTTCATGCTTTGTTGTTTCTGTATTAGGTCATTTGTTTCTTGGGAGATCGAGGGAGATTCTCGGAGGCAACCTACTGGTTGCCTTGGTGTCTTACCTCCCACTTCTGATGACGTTATATTAGATCCTTAATTAGCGTGACTCTAGTTTTCGGGCCAACCAACCACACTTGATTTTCTTTAAGTACGGGTCTGGACTATATACATTCTATGAGTAGACCTGTCCGTTATATGATTTGCCTCTTTCCTCTGTCTTCATCACCACCCTTCTTGTTCCTCCTTCGTTCACTCTACCCCTTACACCAGCACAGAGTATCTGGATGGAGGAATGTGCCTCAGGTAGAGTTCTCGACCTTTCTTATCTTTAAATACCTCTCTCTTTCTCATCCTCCCTTCTGTTGTCTTCTGGGGCACAATCGGCAAAAATTTGCACGCCCAATGACTGCTCTTATTTTTAACTTCCGCGACGCTAATAATTATGCTACGGAACAGTCGCAGGCGACGGCAGACACCTGCCGATAGCGACGACGACAAGGGTACCTTGCGCAAGCTGCACCAACATCCTGCTCAGCGCTAGCAGAGTGGTTTAATAATTTTTTGAATGACTCTGGCGCTAGTTGATTGGAAGATCGTCTGGCAAATATATTATTTTCGACCACGCTGCATGCTAATCGCGCATCACGTTTTTTTTTTTTTTTTTTTTTCAGATTATGTGTTGGAGCAGTCCGGTCGGAGGTCCGAGTTGCAGCGAAGGGTTTAGTCTGTGCAGTCTTGTGCACTTTGTATGCGCGGTATTCCGCTCAGCTAACGACTAGAATGCTAGAATGAGAAGCTTTCTTGCAGCGTCTGTATTTGAGAGAGGAATGGGGATGCAGCGGTCTTCTTGGTTTGACGGCCGAGCTGACTTATCTGCGTCATCATTTCCAATGATACCGCAATGGCCTGGTATCCATTGAAAAGAAATATCATGACCTTTTTCTCTGAAGTGATGAGTGATGGATAAGTTCCATGATTTCGTACGTCACTTGATCGTGAGTTCCATGTAGGAGAAATGACTGTATACATTGTAAGGCCGGCCTTGAATCGCAGAAGACTGCCTATTTCCAGGACTCTCTAATCGATCACATGAAGCGCAACTCGGAGAACCACGAGCGCTGCATCTGTAGACGTAGCGATTTGGGAAGCCTTGAACGATTGGGTTATTCCCCTTGTTGGTATAACTACAGCGCCACCGGAACAGGTTAATGTAGTTCAGCCATCAGTATAGACGTGTGTCCGCTGTATTTCTCGTACAAGAGGAGTAAACTAAGTTGCTTGAGTGCAGACGACGGTAAGTCCAACTTTTTATGAAGTCCTGGGATTGGCGGCGGCTTCAGCATGGCTCATACACCATTGGGAATCACAGGTCTTGCAGCAGGTGCGTAGCTTGACGTAAGAGAGGAATGGTGCGCAAAGACAATTGTACTGAATGTCATGTGGGGCCTTTCTACAGGGATACTTACAAGGTGGTTGGTAGGGGTCCGGGCGAAGTGTCTTATGTGCACACACATTGTTTCAATGGTAATATGCGTTCTGATAGTGTAATCTTGAGCGATTGAAATGACTTCTGTCGTTGACACGTTCCGCGGTAGATCAAAGCATATCCTGAGGGCTTGATCTTGGATACCTTAGATTGTATTCAGGTTAGTTCTGCAGGTGTTGGAGATGACCGGTAGGCTGTACCGCAGGAATCCAATAAACATATGACCCTGTACAGTTGCAGCATAGAGTGTATTGACACTCCCCAGGTCTTTCCTGCTAGGAACCTAAACATATGGCAAATTCCCGTCATTCGTTTTTTCACGTATTTCACGTGAGGGGTCCAGGGAAGATTTCTGTGAATAACCACACCCAAAAATCTGCGACTTGTGCTGTACGAGATCTGCTGTCCGTCGACGGATATGACGTATGGCGACATTGGTTTTCTGGTAAATGCCCGCACAGCACACTTTTCACATGATATTTCAAGTCCTTGTTCCCGAAGATAGGATGATGTTAAAGTGCCTGCCTTCTGAAGCCACACGCGAAGCTGAAGTGGCGTCACACCCGACGTCCAAATACAAATTTCACCAGCACAGATGGAGAGCCGAACGGTGCATCGAAGGATTTCGGCGAGTCCAACGAGTGTTAGATTGAAGAGCGTCGGGCTCAGTACTCCGCCTCGAAGGACCCCACGGTTGCTGTAATGCTGGGAAGTTGGGCCATGCATCGTCGGTAAATATGAAAACGGATCTCGCTTGTAGGTAGCCACTAATCCAGAAGTAGATCTTGTTGCCAAGTCCTACTGCCTCTAAGGGGCTGAAGATCGCTTCGTGTGTTACGTTATCGTATGCTACTTTAACATGCAGAAGCAGGGAAGTAGATAATCGTTAGCAGGACATCTGGTGTTCTACGTACGTCACCAAGTCGACAACATTGTCTATCGAAGAACGGCCGCGCCTGAAACCGGCCATTGCGTCTGGATATACCTCGTAGTGTTCGAGGTACTATTCTAATCGGGCTAGAAGCATTCTCTCCATTAGTTTTCCGATGCAGCTGACAAGCACAATCGGGCGGTATGGTGCAATGTCTACAAGCGACTTGCCAGGCTTGAGCAGTGGAATAACGCGACGGATCTTCCATACCTGGGGAACCGTGCCTCTCTACCAGAAGCTGTTTACTAGAGCAGGATCACTTTCCGAGCCCCTTCGTCAAGATTACATAGGGTACGATAGGTTATACCGCTGGGTCCTGTCTCTGATGAACGCTTGCACAATTCAAGTGTAGCTTCAAATTCGCCCATAGTGAAAAGACTGTCCATGCGGGGGTCGCGTGAGACCAGTGAGAGGTTGGACGTCGATGTTACAGTGGAACTAGTTTCGCCAGCAATCCTTCTGCAGAACTTGTTAGCGGTGTCAATCTCTCTGCATTTTTGGTGAAGGGCCAAATGCTTGAAAAGTTGGTACTGCTGAGGGGTTCCACGGAGACCACGAACAGTTCTCCATATGTGAGACAAAGGTTTTCTAGGGTCCAAAGACTTGCACAACGACAGCCATCTTTGCGATGCGAGTTTGACCATGAGATGCTGAATTTCCTTGCGAGTTCGTCTGGCCAACCTCAAGTCATGTATGTATTTTGTACGCCTTTATCTTCACTCTGCATGGTGACGAATTGCACGAAACTTCTCCAGTTCCATGTCATAGTCAGTGCCTGTAGATGTTCTCGAAAGCAAATGCGTGGCAGCCTCTAGGGCAGCCTTTGTAGTATCCTCTAGTCTAGAGGATAAGCCATCACGACAGTCGTCTTCCGTGATTGATTTGAGCATCGGCCAGTCGATACATTGGGTGACGCCTGGTAACTTGGAGTCCGTCTGCCCTTCTATCCTAAGATAAGTGGGGAGGTGGTCTCTTCCGCGCGTTTCAATAACCAAAAACCACCTAACCTTTCTGGCGAAGTAGCGTGAAACAAAGGTGACGTCCAGGCAGCTACTGTAGACAGTTCCACGCAGAAAGGTGGGGCTTCCGTTACTTAACAGAGCTTTTGTTGGAGGCAAACAACACTAATCTCCTGCCCCTCGAGTTCATATTAGAGCTTCCCCAGAGGTAGTGGTGGGCATTACTACCTCCAATCATCACCCAATGCTGCGCAGTCACTGTCATGACTCGCCGTAACCGCTCGCAGTCCAGCTGACTCGAGGGCGATATGTATAGTTCCAACTACTGTGAAAGTGAGCTTATCTTTCCTCACTGTTAGACACACGTACTTGTTTTCATGGTCAGGCGGCACGGGATGATGGACATAAGGTAAGATAACGTCGTATGAGAACGATAATCTTGCTGCATTCTCAGTGTCGTGAACATGCACACATACCCGGACAGTCAGTCTGATGTGCGCTGATAGGGGCTGGCAGATGACAATAATGGGGAACGATTCATGCATGAACACAAACCGTCGAAAGTCCAACATGCGTGACTTAAGTCCGAATGGTAGCTGTGTTCGTCCATACCGGTGCCCTGCTCCTAGCCTCGAGAGACGGTCTCGCGAAGCGTGGACCTGCGCACGCGCGGAACGTTCACCTCCCTCACCCATCACACTTCGAAGAGGAAGCGCTTTCGACCTTTTGCGCCCAAGTAACCAGCTGCGAGCTGTCAAGGCCCTACCCTACGGATGGCGTGACCCCGTTCCTGCCCGCCGGTCTGCTTCGCCCCTGCCATGGCGACACCAACACCTTCCTTTACACCCTCCTTTTCTCCCACTCTCCCCTCCCCGTTGGCGCTGAGAAGTGCTCCCTCAAGGGCTGCAGAAGATAGCGCCAACCCCTTCCCTTTCCAAATGAACCACTTAGTAGTAGTAGTAGTAACCGGGCCCGCCGTTAGGTGGCATTAGCAGCGCAACACTCGCGCAATCTCTCGCAATGCGCCGCAACCACACCGACCTCCGCCGCCGTAAAGCTACGCGGCGAAGCCGGATTACAGGAGACGGGAGCCACGCGGGAGAAAACATCAGGGGATGCATGAGAGTCGCGCATCCACACATCCCCCCAACCTTAACTCACTGCATACTCCGGCGAAACATGTCAACACGGTCTAACATCAACGCGTGCTTCGCGAACAAGAGGTAGTACATGCTAGAGCACTGCACGGGCTCGGGCTTACCCGAAAGCCCGGGCCCGGCCCGGCCCATGGGCCGGGTCGGGCCGGGTAGGGCAGTTTTTTTACGGGCTCGGGCCGGGCCGTAACCACGGGCACGGCATGTGCTTTTTGACCCGGGCCCAGGCGCCCGTTAATCGGCGCGTCAATGATTCGAAACTATGTCGCCCCGTGAGTCCACGACGTTTTGGCACCGGTTAATCGGCGCGTCGCTGGCTCGAAACTATGCCGCACCGTGACAGCCAGTCACACCAGGAACAGCGTCTAGCCCGAGCCCCACTTGCATAGCGCTGGCGATCCGGCTGCGGAAGTCTGCACGGCGCACTTCTTCCTTACACGTAGAAAAGATTGAGGAAGCAGTAAAATATGGACGCAGCATGTAATTATATGAGAAGAAAACTTGGCATAGGACAAGGCAAGATGTATGCACTGAAAGGTAAGCAAGGTAATATCATCTGCAATTTCGATGACATAGTAAAAGCAGCGGAAGAATTCTATACTGACCTGTGCAGTGAGTGAGTGAGTGAAAAAACTTTATTGAGGTCCAGAGAAGACGCAGGGGACACCCCGCGCCATCCGGCTAGTCCCACGTAGGGACCGGCAAGCCGAGCTTGACGGCCCGATCGCGGGCACTCTGGACGGCCAGGGTTTGGTCGTTGAGTTCGGGGCTGCCCAAAAGCGCAGCCCAGAATTCTATACGTATCGTGTACAGTCCCCAGAGCAGCCAAGCTAGTTTCATTCGAAGTAGCGATGAGCAGGATACAGAGGCTCCTTCTATAACTAGCAATGAAGTTAGAAAGGCCTTGCAAGACATGACCAGGGAAAAAGCTGTTGGAGAAGATGGAATATCAGTCGATTTAACCAAAGACTGAGGAGATATCATGCTTGAAAAGCTTGCGGCCCTTTATAGGCAATGCCTCACGACTTCAGGTGTACCAGAGAGCTGGAAGAACGCCAACGTTATACTAATTCATTAGAAGGGATACGTTAAAGAATTGAAGAATTATAGACCCATTAGCTTGTTTTCAGTATAGTATACTTACCAAGATAATTTCCAATATGATCAGGGCAACACTTGACTTCAATCAACCAACAGAAGGGGCTGTCTTCAGAAAGGGATATTCTACAATGGATCATGTCCATGTCATCAATCAGGTAATCGAGAAATCTGCGAAGTACAATCAACCTCTCTATATGGCTTTCATAGATTATGGAAATGCATTTGATTCTGTAGAGATACCAGCAGTCATGGAGGCATTGCGTAATGAAGGAGTACAGGAGGCATACGTGAATATGTTGGGAAATATCTACAGTTTCCACAGCTACCTGGGTTCTGCACAAGAAAAGCAGAAAGTTACCTATCAAGAAAGTGGTCCGGCAAGGAGACACAATCTCTCCAATGCTATTCACTGCATGGTTAGAAGAAGTATCCAAGCTCTTAGACATGGGAAGGCTTACGAGTGAAGATCAATGGCGAATATCTCAGCAACCTTGGGTTTGCAGTTGACATTGGCCTATTCAGCAACAATGGGCACGAAATACAACAAATGGTTAAGGACCTTAACCGAGAAAGTGTAAGAGTGGGGTTGAAGATTAATATGGAAGAGACAAAGATAGTGCTCAATAGCCTGGCAAAGGAACAAGAATTCAGGATCGCCAGTGAGCCTCTAGAGTCTGTAAAGGAGTACGTTTATCTAGGTCAATTACTCACAGGGGACTATGGTCATGAGAAAGAAATTTACAGACGAATAAAATTGGATTGGAGTGCATACGGCAGGCATAACCAAATCCTCACTGGGCGCTTAATTACCACTGTCATAGAAAATAAAAGTGTACAATTATTGCATTCTACCGGTGCTTACATATGGGGCAGAAACCTGGATGTTAGAAGGAAGCTCGATAACAAATTAAGGACGGCACAATGAGCGATGGAACGAAAAATGTTAGGCCTAACTTTAAGAGACAGGAAGAGAGCGGTGTAGATCAGAGAGAAAACGGGGATAGCCGATATTCTAGTTGACATGAAGAGGAAACAATGGAGCTGGGCAGGCCACGTAATGCGTAGGATGGATAACCGGTGGACCATTAGAGTTACAGAATGGATACCAAGAGAAGGGAAGCGCAGTCGAGGACGGCAGAAAACTAGGTGGGGTGATGAAGTTAGGAAATTTCCTAGGCGAAAGTTGGAATCAGCTATCACAAGACAGGGGTAATTTGATATCGCAGGGAGAGGCCTTCGTCCTGCAGTGGACATAAATATAAGCTGATGATGCATGAGGATGATGATGAGCGGTTGTATGAACGCATGAATAAGCAATTTTATACAAAGGCTGTGATTAACCTACACAAATTAAACATTTATCGTACGTCACCCACAACATGCTTCCTACTACAATGAAATATGAATAACGTGCATCGCATAGTTCACCGAGGAGATCCGGAAAACCAACAACAGTGGAATCTCGTTGATACGATTCTGATAATATACGCTTTTCGGGTGATCCCTAAGGATCTGGTGAGCCTCCTGGAGCTCGACCCTAAGTTCTGCGTTCAGCCGAGCCTTGATAAGCTTTCGACACTGACGAACGTGCTTCATATAGGGTGAATCTGTCATATTTCTGTCAGAATCTGTCATATAGGCGGCGGTTGTCGATCGCACGTCGTTTAATGCCAGATATCCTGGAACACTAAAATTACGGAGGTTGGGGTTGCGGGGAGGATAAGACAAGAGTGAAAAACACTGCCTTCTTAATTTACCAGCAACGAGAAATTCTAAGTCAATTCCTTGCCTTTCTGGTTAAAATAGAAGTAAAGACATAATATGGGTGGGAACAATTCTATTATATAGCAGGAAATATTTCCTCCACGTTGGCTCAAATCATGGTATTATCAGAATTATTTAAATAAACATGACTCGCCATCCCGCTCCTACGAAAGTGGATGTCCAGCAAAGCTGCGGGAAACCGCCACAACCGCTGAGGGGGTTATTCTTTATAAATGCGAAATAATTATATGGCCTATGAAGCGAAGAATCCGGCGGTATCATCAGATGTTACCAAAACCCACGTGACCAAGTGGCGACGACACGTTTGACATGAAACGAAACGTGATTCCGTTATCACCGCAAACGTCGCGTGATTACATCATCACACCAAAGGTCGCGTGATCACATCATCTCGTCAAACGCTACGTTACGTGATAATGGCATAATCACATCATGATATCGCCTGATGACGTCATCAAGTCAAGGGTGACGTCACGCTGTGACGCCTTCGTCAAGTGATGATGTGACCTGATGACGCCTCTTGGAGAAGCCGCATACTGTGCACTTGCCGCTTCTTTGCACTGTCTCCGGGATCGGCCCACAGTTTTGTGTGAGCCAAGGTCGCACACGCAGACCACGGCCGCTGGATGCGTGTCCGCTTGCATCCAGCGGCAGTGAGCCCAGACAGGAAAAATCCCAACCAACTAGAGACCGACCGCTTCGCTGTAAAATGCAGCAGATCCAACGTGCCCTGTTGGAATCTACATACACCGAAGCTTACGAGACAGTGTTCGCACGCGCCTTCTAATTTGGTTCAAGGATGCCCCGAACGAGGACCTGCAATGCAATGCACCTTTGAACGCAGCCAGCGTTAATGGGGTTGAAAGAGGGTAGCTGGCTTTCTGCACAATTTGTTTGGGTTACCCGACGTCCCCTTGGAGGCGCAGATGCAACCGTCTATGCGGTTCCCAGGCGGCGCAACGCATGCGCAACGTGAGGCCATCTCCTCCGGTGCCCTCTCTCCCGTCTCATCGCGCCCCCCTCGCCTTCTGTACCAGCGGCCAATGACCCGCATGCCGGCTTCCCCCCTTTACCTTCCACCGCTACTACACCGCTACGGGCGTAGCGCGAGCCATCGCTCCTAAAGGGCGCCACCGTCCCGCAGCCGAGTGTGAACGGCGAGAACGCACGAGCAGCAGCAGCAGCAGGTGGCAACCACAGTCACCAAGAAAGACGTATGGGAGTTCGCAAAAACAAAAAGCTTCGCTTTAAAAGACTGATATCTTCAAAGTATTAAATGACTCTACTTTTATCTGTACCACTTTTATCTGTACCACACAAGAACCCTCTCCAGCACGAGCGACGTCAAAACAAAAAATTCACCAACGATTACGATACTCCCTAACCGAAATTTCGTGTTTTCATTTCGCGATATGTTGGCTGGCGCGGACAACCTGTCTCGTGCCGTACATTGCAAACGGAGCGAAGTGTGGCGCGACTGCCTCGCTAATCGGGAGATCGCGAGAGGCTGCGCGTGAGTGACGCGTGGGCATGATTCACAGCCGCAAACAGACCTCCGTTCATGCAGTGATTTGTTTCCATATATGGCATCGATGGACGCGCTCGCCGCATGCCATCGGTGAACTGACGACGGCACGCTACTCTGGTGCCATCTCGTAGCGGTCATCGCCGCGGAGCCCGTCTTGCGCAGCACTACGCTTTTCTTCTCATGTTTTCGCCATACCCTCCTCCGCTTTCCGTATCATGGTTCCGCTGCACCCTCCTTCAATTTCCTCCTCGCGCTCTCTTCGCTATCGCCGTCTTTCAGTCTCCCGCTGCGCTCCGCGTTCGCTCTTTCATTCTTCGCGGTGCTCGTTCGCTCGGTTACACCGAGGGACAACGCCGACGCCGACGCAGGAACGGGCACCTAAGAGCTGCACTCTGAAATAGCTCAATATACTTTTAAGATGAAAACACGAACAATGTCCTTCTATCAGCTTTCGCTGTGACTGAATGGAACTCTGTCAATATGAGCATCACGTCAATAATAAGAAAGAACGGCATAATAAACGCCATCGAAATAAAAACAGAGACCATGTGCTTAAAATTTAGAAATGAGTAAACGGGTGTTTCTGCCTTCAGCGAGTAATTACTTATTGGTCCTCGTGCCTTTGTTTCCATACTTTAAAAAAAGTTCGAGTGAACTGCCGCAGCAATTTTCAAATCATTACATCAGAAGATATTGAGGCTTTCCAGATTCTGGTTTCCTGGCTGGTGGAAACAAAGCCTAACACAGTTTCTGAAGTGCGTGGAGTTTAGTCACAAAATACTACTTGATAAACTTCATTTGCTACAAAACGTTGCTTCCTTTAGTGTTAACTGACTCAGTAGAACCTAGTTGATACGATTTCCCGTCGCTAACGTTCGCCATTGAGAACACAAAAAAATGACCCAATACAGTTACGCTCTTTTTTTGCCAGTTGATAAGTTCTTGGAAAACATGATATTTCGGCACCAACGTTCAATACATCGCCAAATTGCAGTGGTATGGTACGCTTCCCGGCAGCTAGGTCTCATGTAAACAAGAAATGACGCGAGGTGCGCGAGATCGGGAACGGTAGCCACCCGCCGCAGCAGCTTCCCCGCAGTACTTGCCCAACCGTGCCACGTGAAAACGCCCGTGCGCCACTCAGCTTCCTATTCCTGTACCACAACATCTCCTCATGGGTCATCACACGCCGCATTGCCAGCCATCGCCACCAGCCCTATTGCGATAAGCATTTTCACCTATATTAGCGTCACAGTTCGCGTGGCGTAGTGCCATTGGAAGCGTACTGCATGCTTTTAGCTATTAGAAGAGGGGCAAAAGTTGACCCATACACAGATGAAGGAGACAGTGTGATGCGCCGCTACCAACTGTTTTATTAGGCCTTCAAGATCGCCTTTGTATAGTGCACAAGAATTTGGAGAAATGAGCAGAACCGCAGGGCCACAATTAAAAAAATTCACCCACAGTTACGATACCCCCTAATGCGAAATTTGAGCGCAACTCTACACGCGTTCCATTTCGTGATATATTGGCTCGCGCGGACAATTTGTCTCGTGCGGCACGTTGCAAACGGAGCGAAGTGTGGCGCGACTGCCTCGCTAATCGGTAGATCGCGAGAGGCAGCGCGTGGGTGACGCGTTGGCGCGATTCACAGCCGCCGCCGCAAACAGACCTCCGCTCAGGCAATGCTTTGTTTCCATATATGGTATCGTTGGATGCGCTCGCCGCGTGCCATCGGTGAAGTGACGACGGCGCGCTACTCTGGCGTCATCTCGTAGCGGTCGTCGCCCGTCTCTTGCACGGCACTTCACTTCTTCTCACACTTTCGACATACCCTGCTCCCCCGCTTTCCTCCTCGCGCTCTCTTCGCTATCAACGTCTTTCATCGCCCGCTGCGCTCCGCGTTCGCTCTTTCATTATTCGTTGTGCTCGTTCGCTCGGTTACGCCGAGGGACAACGTCGACGATCAACGCAGGAACGGGCGCCTAAGAGCTGCGCTCTAAATAAATTCACTCGCCATCCCGGCGCTGCGAAAGTGGATGACCAGCGAAGCTGTTGAAAACCACCACTACAACTGCTTAGGGTGGTATGCAATGCTTTATTGCTTTAGAGTAATGGTAGTAAAGGTAATTTAGAGTAATGATAGTAATGGGAGTAATGGTAATTTTGACATCACGCCGCCACCCATAGCGGTGCTGCAACATTGAAATCAGTTAGGCTGGTTCTTTTATACACGAAAGGCTAGGGATGTCACTCACCACGTCAGCTTGTGCAACAATAATATTTACCGGCGAACGTATGCGGGGAGCGCTACGTGCTTCGTATTGTTATCAGGAGCGTCTTATTAACAATTATGTGGTTCGGATGCTTATTTTTGCTTGTTCTTTATTGAAACGTACATATGCTGTTTTGTATGTTGTATGCGTGATCCCAAAGAATGTATACACTGTTCGCTTCATTTTGCTGAGTGCTTGAAGCCTCTGCCTACGAGCCACTGTTCCCGCCATGCACTGCCTCCGGGATCGCCCCACATTTTTGCTCACGGACGCGGACACGAAATATGCTGACCACCGAGTTTCACCGATGATTACGATACTCCCTAATGCGAAATTTCGTGTTTTCATTCCGCGATATGTTGACTGGCGCGTACAATTTGTTTCGTGCGGCACGTTGCAAACGGAGCGAAGAGTGGCGCGAGTGCCTCGTTAATTGGCAGATCGCGAGTCAGCGCGTGGGCGCCATTCACAGCAGCCGCCCCAAAAATACGCGGAGGCTATGCCTACGCTCATACAGCGCTTTATTTCCATAGAGACGACGTGCGCTATTCTGGCGCCATCTCGTAGCCATCGTCGCCGCAAAGCCCGTCTTGCGCGGCACTATGCTTTTCTTCTCACCCTTTCGCCACTACCTCCTCCTCCGCTTTCCTCCTCGCGTTCTCTTCGCTAGCGCAGTCTTTCATCTCCCGCTGCGCTCCGCGTTCGCTTTCATCCTTCGTTGTGATCGTTCGCTCGGTAACGAAGGACAACGCCGACGCTCGCCGCAGGAACGGGCGCCTAGGAGCTTCGCTCTCAAAAGGAAACAGATAATGGTTTCATGCTGCAATCTAATAGCTATGCATCACCAACTGTCCTAACAAGAAGCCGCGTCATGTTACAGTGTAGCCATGTTTCGCTCTGCCACCATCGTATTCCGGCATCACCTACCAGCTCGATTTCGTTTCGGTTTCCTGTTGCCGTCCTGAAATGCTGTAATATACGCAATAGGAAAACGCGCGTCTCGGGCCGCTTGAGCTCCACCAGCTCGACATGCGTCGGCGTCTCGTGCTGCAACAATTCGCGCAACGCTTCACATAACGCAAATGTCAACTAGAGTGAAGTCTGCCAAATTTATTAATGACTTTGATCGTATGTTTTCCTGGTTATTACGTCCTTATCGATTTCCCCCCCCCCAATAGGTATGGACGAGGTTGTACTTATTTGATGATTGCGGTCATTTATTTTGGCCGCCAGTTACTCCTCCTGTTACGTTCCTGTTTATTGAAATGATGTAATGCAGTAATTGAACAAAAAAAAATATTAGTGCGTAGATGCACATGTGGGAACAATGTGAAGGCCCCGTAGGCTCACGTAGGGCTTTTACGGCCGTCACCTAGGGCTTTGTATTGCGATAGCAATTATATAGACACTCCAGGCTCATTTTTACCGTCGTCGTCTTCGTCGCCGTGATGTTCCGTATATATTTCAAGGCGCACTTTCGCCGCGCGCCGAATACGGTATGTGAGAGTGAAAGCGTGTGAGCGGATCGAGCCGACGATCGCGGCTCAATCTCGCGCACAAGGGAGGAAAGCGGGCAGGGAGCGCGCCGTCTTCCACCGCGCGCTAGACACCGGGGGGAGGGGAGGGACAGGGGCGGGGCTATATCTTCAAAGCAATCAACGATGTGGACAAAGTGCGCCGAGTGCTGGTAGGTTCGTATGCGCTGTGCTTTCGACGCTTAGTTCGCGTTTTGACAGCGAGTTTCCGCGGTCATCGAGTGAGATGTGTTCATATTTACCTGTGCGCGCGTGTAACCATGCTTGTTAATTTAGTTAGTAAGCGAATGTTTGCAAGTTTATATTGCCGATGAAACTACTAGCCTTACTACGTATTGCATTCTACTAATTTGCTATCGCAATCGATGCTTCGCCTTTCGACCTGAAACTGTGACTTTTTATGAAAAAGCAGTTGACTAAACTGATGTGCAATTAATAATGGTTGAGTCAGCGCTTCGTTGATCCTTTCTTTGTCCCATTCATTAGGAGTGCGTTTTGCAGCACACGGCGGCAGCATGATTACAGCAGGAAAGCGCCGGACACGGCGCACAGGTTCTCGAAACCGAAACAAACATAGAAAAGAACACAAAATCTCATTACATGCAGTTATATTGTGTTATAAAAGCAAATAAAACTAGTTTATGTGCTCAAAAAGCTGCGCTCAAATGCAACGAAGGATTAGGGCAAGGAAAAAAAAAAAAAAAACAAGTGCGAACACTTGCTCAAGTTGATGTTTGTGGCGGCATCTGCAGTCGTAAAGTTGTAACGCTAAGATGAGGGAAATTCCAGTCCTAGCGGCGGGCAGCGCAGTGCAGTAACATTGGTGTAGCAGGGACGTCACTAACCTGCGTACGTGATTGCTAAAAGGTGTTTATCGGTAAGCAAACTGTGCTTACAATGTCACGGATGATGTAATTACTGATGCAGGCTCACTGTCGCTGATGTCTTCATTTGGTACTGCATATAATCGGACCTACTTCAATGTAATTTTCGAGGACACGACCTCCTAGTCAACGTTGCTCGCAGTGGTTGCTCGCAGTAGGTGGGTTTAAGCGTAGCATGGTTTCATTTGGGTTCAAGGGCCGTGTAAAAACACTTTTGTCATCTCGGAATTAGCCTTCCTCGCTGATTTCATGAGATTCTACCTTCGAAGACACTAGCTTTTGGCGCGTCACGGTGCCTAATCAAATGTACCATAGACTGTTTTGATCACCATCTGCGAGAGACCAAAACTAACAGCAGAGTACGTGATATTGCTTGCTACATTTTGACGAGTTGTGCCTTACGAATATGTTGTCTTTTTCCTCTTTTTGCAGTAATCAATTTAGCTTGATTTAAATCCCTGCACAAGGTACGTGAGTTACACTTCGTCATGTTGGGAACTTTCCGATCGTTCTGTCCTGTGACATTTTGGACATTTTTCCTAATCTCGGCAGTTTATCTTTCAGATGCATCGGCTACCACGAAGAGTTGTTTATTGTCAGTATCGAAGTTCGCTTAAGGTGCAAAGTCACAAACGGTTCTCTTCCAGTTCGTCTTCTAGTTCTCTTGCGACAAAACCTGTTGGGAATGAGACAAAAGGTACGATCACAAATTTTATAGCCAAGCAGTGTTGAATCACTTTCTGCTAGTCGTTATGTTCTTTTGCATGAGGTTAGCTTGATGTGCACATAGGTGGTTTTAATTTCCTTTCAAGCCTTCATTAGCAGTTTAGTATCCTTGAAAATATTTGTGTTGTATTTTTAGTCTTTTAGTGGGTCTTTAAAGCTAGGTTAAGGAGGCGTGCTTTGTTTATGAGCAGGTATAGTTTCCCCTTTGCTAGAGGCTGTCAGTAGTTCATGCAGCACATTGTCCTAGCCTAACTGCCTCAAGCAGCTAGAAGGTATTGGTCTTTGATGTATTCATTCCTGATGTGGCATGTGTGACTCCCGCAAAGTGCTGTAACAAAGGTGATGAAATCTCATATGTTCTGACTATGTGCACCATATAACTAAAGGAGTGATTTGACTTATGATTATTTTACCAGCTGTGAAATTCAGTCATTAGAACTGTGTTATTTGTCTGCCTGTATGATATCATTTGTGGTGTGCTGGTTTTTACCGTATCACATGTTTATTCGTCGTGTTTTGAAAAATAAGTCTATGCGAGATGTTCATGCTAATGCAATTACCGATTTCCATAACATTATGTTTCTGAATATTGATGCACTTGGTGCTGACTGTGTAGCATTTATGTTCAGCAGAAATTGGCACAGCTTGTTTATAAATCTCTGCTGGTACAAGCTCATAATTTTTTTTTTTTGAGGGGAAATTGCTTGAGGGGAGACTTTTTGCGCTGCTCTAGACCCAAATATTGGTGCAGTTTTATAAAGAGAACATCTGTCAATATAATAAATTCATTAATAAATATTTCAAAGAAGTTATATATGTCTATCCTTAATGGAGATGCATTTAGAATAGTGGTTCTACTCTTACCTAATGTATATGTTGGTTAGGAAACTAAGTTTACTGAAAGCATTAAAAGCACTTCATTGATGTAGAAAACAAGTGTGCTGTGGCAGGTGGGATGCTTTCAGACAGAACATCTGGCCATAACAGAAATGTGTTATAAAGGCTGCCTGTTAAAGTGTATATATAAGTAGGTTATACAAAAAGGGCTACGTGCCCTGTAGTTTTTGCTTTAGTTGGTGTTCCTTCACGGGATCAACCGTAACAAATGGCAGTGGTAAGTTGCTTGATCTTTATTCATCATGGAGATTAACGAGTAAGGGGCCCTGCATATGAACTTTATATTCAGTGAATTTACTTACCTGAAGATTGCTGCTATACATTTATATGCTGTTTGCTGAACAAAGTGGTGCCATGAAGTGGAAGGACATATATGTCACTGGTGTTTATTTTGTGGTGTAACGAGCAGTCGTACAGAGGATCACAGCCTTACTAATTGGTTGCAGTGCACAGGTAGCCAGATTCTTGCTCAAAGCATATTGTACTGGCTAAAACAGAACATGTCATCTTGAACAGAACATGTCATCTTTCTTCATTTCCAGAGGACCAAGGAGCTAGCACCATCCGTAATGGCCGTGAGATCTCACTCTTTGGGCCCAAGGACTTGAGGGTGCCCCTTCCAGGGAATGTAGGTGTGGTGCCAATTGACTTTGGCGTGACCCCAGTGGCACCTGAACGTCCCAAGACATGTGATGTGCTCTCAAGGGAAACAAACTCCGACCGGTACCACAACATTTTGGCACAGTTCCTGAGCCCGCCGGAAGAGGTGAGTAGCCCACTTGTTCCTCCACACGGCATTGCGATTGAAACATGGATTGTTTAAGGGTTGTTCTGGGAGTGCATCACTTGGCATATTCATGTTAATCTTGCAGCAAGACACTAACTTTTTCACGTTTAGGGCTGTAATGTATTTATAGGACATGTTTAGTTGACTGTCATATTCAATAATACTTTAATTTGAATAGACTTGCGGGGATCACCCAACAACTTCTTGGTAAATTGTAATGAAGATGGTATAAAAATCTATTCACACCAATGACTGACAGAGGTTTCACAACAGAAGCATCCTCTCGTTTTGTGTGTTGCGTTCCCAAACCGACTGAGAAGCTTTGAAGAAGGGGTACTGTTATCTCTGACAGCCCAGGAAGTGTAGGTTGTAGGGTTCGGGAGTCGTGGTCTCGGAGTCCGACGTCAAACTGAGGGTCGCTCTCTAGCCCACGCTAGAGAGCGATGGGTAGCTGGCCTACACTACCGGGGTGTCACACGGAGGCTTAGCAGTCCCACGCCGTCGTCCGAGCAGACTTGACGAGGGTTGCTTCGTTCGTGGAGAGTACGAGGTCGAGAGGTAGGGTAAACGGAACAGGGGGTTTATTTACATTAGAAAGGCAAACTTATTTACAGGACATGAGGATACACGTACTGGCAGGAGAACGAAACACAGTACATTGTTCTCGTAGCATGAGCTACATCTTTCTGGGAGCACACTTCAGCTACATGTCAGAGCAGATCGGAGAGTACTATCTACATGTCAGAGCAGATGGGAGAGCACACTAGATGAGCCGCAAACGTCTGCTTAAATGCCTCCTGTCCTCCCTAGGCCAGGGAAACCTGCAGGAACATCTTCCTCCAACTGGAGCATCCAAAGTTGCCGAAGGCTCCGCCTTAAGGATGAGGGTGCGCATAAACACTCCGACGCCTTTGTTCCCTGAACACACTTGGAAAAGTAGCCTCGGGCACACACGGCTCACTGTCACAGAGAACAGAGGGGACGCTCGTAGATGAGAGATGTCACGCTTGACCCAATTTGGCGCGTCTTAGCTCCTGGGATGGCCCAGCAATTAGCTGCTTCGTCTGTTGAACAGCTGTGGCGGCTAGCAGCGGCCATAATGAAATGGAGTAGAATGCACTTTCCCAAGAGTTTCTCGGTCCCAGTGTCAAGGTTGGTGACGAAGTGACATCCAGCAACCATGTATTCGTCGAAACATGTCTCGTTATGGTGTCACTGCTGGTTTTTCCCGTGGGACATAGTTTCAACTCCATGAGGTGATTCGTTGCAGGAAAGTGTGGGGAGGGTTGAAGGTCGCTCTACCCGCTGGCCGTTCGTAACAAGGTGCACAAAGCTTGGGTTGTGCTGTAAGGTTTTGTCGAGGATGTTGGTGGTCACAGAGTACTACTCCCTACAGCTTGAAGAAAGAAACCTGCCTAAATCTTTAAGGTTGTTACTGATAGCATAGAAGCATGTTTTTCTGCCCCTTTTTATTTATATTTTCTTATTCCTCTTGTCTTAGGCTTGATAAAATTTTAAACAAATGTGCATAGCTTCCGTCTCTCACTGCCTTTTCATTCTTAGGCTGTCTTCACATATTTTGATAGTGATCTTGCAACCACCTTGGAATGCACTGCAATGTCAGCTCAATTCTCAGCTGATGAAGAAAGTGTGGCACATCCATTTGCGGGAAGCTGTGTGTTAAAATAACCAACTGCATATTATGACCTATCTCTCCTACACATCGTGCTTTGATCCTGATCTGCTGGTTTGTTCAGCAGCTTTGCAACTCCAGTCATGAAGCTGAGCAGTCGTGCAGTGAGTCACAGTCGTGCAGTGAGTGACTCACTGCACGACTGCTCAGTGATCAGCATTTGAAACAAGCTGGTCCTGTGACCTCTGCAACTCGCTTGTGTGCATTCACCTCAAAGATTCACTGGAATCACTGAATACTTTCTGTTACAAGTTGGAGGCTCTGTGCTTCCCTTCTGTTCAGTTGGGCCTTTACAATGAGTTTATTAAAAGCGAAGCTCTTAGTGAACCTCGCCGAATTTCGTGACCGTGGGAACTGCGTGACTGTTCTGACGCCGAATAGGCCAAACGATACTTATATTCTGATAACTTGTAGCGTGTATTTATACAGCACCTGCACAGTAGCTTACTTTGTCTCATGTACTGAATCTTTTATAGCTTCTGAGCGAGGCATTTGGCGGGGTTCCTGGCCCACCTACTGTACTTGAATGCAACGCTCAGGACTGTCCAGACCTTCTGAAAAAGGGCAAGTGTGAATCAATATAACATTCTAGGGAAGTGTTGTGCATCTGTCGTAGTGTCCTCTTTATTTAATGGTGACTTGTAGCATGGAGGATGGGGGCCCTTTCAGGTTCTGCAGGCAAACTTCATTTAGATGTCGTACAGCTACATGACTTACTACATGGCATGCACAGTGCGCGTAACAGAGGAAAAACAGTGCTATGTAGCTCTTGTTCCACAGAGGTCACAACTGAGTGTGCTGTGTGGCACTTGTGCATCTTGTACTGCAACAAGTATTGCACGACGGTTACCTCTACATGCATTTGTATAGCATGACAGGAAACATATGCTGCTCAGTTGTATTGCCGAAAACAATGTTTTCGGTAGATCCTGGATACTAAAAACTTGTAGGAAGAGTGTGTTGCAGTTGTAGAGTATTAGTATCATGGATAGGTTGACACTTCAATTGAACATTACAACCATGTATTTTTTAAGAGCAACTTGACATCTGAGATTATTTCTAGATGCCAATAAAAGTCTACCTAAACCTAAATGTGGCCTAGCACCTACTTTTTTGGATCGTCTTCAAATACAGTTACCATATGTGCTCTGGGCCAGTCGCCACAGTTGAACTGGCTCAAGCTGGTGCTTTTCCACAAAGTGGCAAATATAAATTTCTAATGTTGTCAAATATGGGGTTGTATTCTTAATTCATAACCCTTTAATTGATATTTTCACTTTGTGTGTGATGTACCATATTTTCGCACGTATAACCCGCACCAAAAATGCGAAAATTCAGTGGCAAAGTAGAGGTGCGAATTATTGACCCTTTTCGCGGAGCAGTTTGTTTTAGAGAAACGATATGGTGCTTACGGCGGCGCGCCATACGTCTCCTCAGCGACCGCGCACGAATACGAAACCATTACCGCTTCTACCTTGCTTCTGTGCGATCAGCTGTCGGAAATGCAACTGCGTTTTTGCTAACGCACTGCAGTGCTCTAATCATGCTAGATTCAATCATGTGGATTGAAGACATGTGCAGTAGTTGGCTGCAACATAGTGAGTGGAATATTGAGGAATGGAATGGCTCTGTGTGGCCAAGTTCGCGGACCGCTGCTGCAACTGTCCGAACGTGTTACCGGCACTTGGAGATGTACGGCTTTCCTACATACAGAAATTTGATACAGAAATTTGCTCATCCGCCAGCATTGTATCGCTAACCTTCAAAGAAAGGGCTTCAGTAACAAAACGTTGGCAAGAGTGAGTACCACTCGTTAAACAATGACAAAGAGAGTAGTGCCGCTTCCTGTCATAGTAAGTTTTGCGCATTTTATCTTACACATCTATCCCAAATGGCAGGAAAACGTATGCCCACTCTATCGCCGACGTATCATGAATAAGTGAATGGGCGCACGAATATATGTGTACTATATACGCACAATAAATGACGGACTACACCGATGGCGCACGAATGGTCGACGAATGGTTTCGTGACAGTCCGCAAGAGTAAGCGAGTTACTACTAACTAGCGGTAATATATACTTGCTACAAGGTATTACAATTTACAAAAAAACTACGTTTCAAGCCTTGTGCGCATCAAGAACAAATCTATCGGAGCTGAGCACACCCGCGAGCGATTAGGGCGAAAATAATCATAGTGGCCGCACCGAGATACTTTACTGAGTCATAAACTGACAAGCCGCTGCTTCAAAATGTTTGCCAAATAAAGAACAAAGAGCAAAACACACTAATCAATTCATGAACGGAATGTTTGGATAGCTTGGAATACATATTCAGCCCCGCTATTAGAACAAGCACCATATATGCTGCTCGCGCCGTTTGGACATAGCTTAATCAGCTCCGAAAGAGCTTTTGCATGTTCTCTGAAGCTGTGATCAAAGGTTCGTGTCGTCCACTCAGTCACCGCCTATGTTATCTCTCAAAACAGAGGTTTTCTAAGCTGTGCCGGAGTCATACACTTCCATTGTAAACAAGGAGGCAATGGAGGCAGTTGAGGCAAGCAATGGGCGCGTACGTTACCACGTGATCAAATGTGGCAGTGCCCACGGGATCGCCGCGAAAAGGGTCAATACGTGAGGTTTTTCCTTTAGTGCAGCTTCACGGCAATGTGCTTTGTGCTGTGAAGCCCCTACCGCAGTAATAGTCGCTGAACTGCTCTTATCTCGCCGATACTGCTTGTTTATGCACACACAGCCCAATAATATGGGCTGTGTGTGCAAAATATTGGGCAAGTCAGCTAGAGTTTTCTGCAAGAGAAAAGCTTCATTCAATAGTGAAGAGCGTGAATGCCAAAACTAATTTCTACTTTTTGCTGTTTAATAATTGTATTCTGCGGTTATACAAGAATGGTAGGTGGCGATGCTGTGCGGGAAGTCGGAGAAGTGCTTGGACGATTTTCGCCCTCATTTTTTCTTGTCGCCCTTTTCGTTTGACTGCTCGCTTGGTGAATGTACGCAGACGGGACCAATCTATTCAGTCGTCATGAGCACTGTTCGACGGCAGTCGTTTACCGTGCAGGAAAAGCTGAAAATCCTCATTGTCGCTGGGGAAGTTGGAAACTGCGAAGTGGGAAGACGGTATAATGTTGATGAGTCCTGCCTGCGGCAGTAGAGAAAGCAGAAAGAGAGCCTAGAAGCTGCGCACGGCGACCGTAGGCAGTTTCGTGGCCCGAAGACTGGCGCCCACGCTGAACTGGAGGTACACGGGCAGGACGCCAAGAATATATATATATTTTTTTTGAGTGGGCAGAAAGTGGGGGTACGAATTATATGCAGGGACGGGTTATACGTGCAAAAATACGGTAATACTCCATGCAGCAATTCATCACGGCAATTTGTATACTGTCACTGTACTTGACAAGTATGTCACGTGAAAATTGTACTTATGGGAGTTGTGTCACTCCTTCCTTCACATGCACTCACACTGGCATAGCCAAGCCAGTGATATCCATAAAATTGATTGATCGAGACATGTGCCTCTTGGCCTCCCACTCTAAGCAATAAAGCACCTCCATTGTCCTCCTGGCAACATGAATGATGTCAGGTTTTGCCATGGAGAGCACTACACCTGACAACAAAAATAGATGAACACAGCAAGGAGACGTGCATAAGAAGCTTCTCTACACTCAGACACGCATCTGCTTGTTATTGGGCACAAAAAAAAAAATGGCCCTCTCATTTCTTAACACAAGTAGTTTCTCATCCCCTATCACCCTGTTTGACCAAAATTATTTCCAATTTTGCATAACTTTGCAATAAGTGAACAGTTGTTCCATTGAGCTTTTTGTATAACGTCTTTTGTGTAGCTCTTATTAAGAAACAGTAATTTTTGTTCAGATTTTTTTTAACGTCTTGTGTTTCTCCGTATCAGACTTTCAGGACCTGTTTCCTGCAAGAAACATTTTTGGCGACCCACTCACTGTGATCACCTTGACCCAGAAGACTGAAAATGACATGACTTACTGGAGTGAGGATGTGGATGTAGAGAGGGAAGAGCTCACAGGGCAGGTATGTTAGCTCTCTGGTTGTATGCCAATGTCGTACACTTTGATTGCTTAAAAGGGGTCCTGAACCACTTTTTATTGAAGTTGAAATGCATTTGATGTTAAGATGGACTATTTATGAAATACTATACAGAAAAACATACTGCAATGCGTTTCAGCAGAAACATATTTATTGGCAATCAAAGATTGCCTTTGATCCCCTTTATTGTGCTCCCAGTCCTTCTTCAGTACCTTGCACTGTGAAGGCTACGGCAGAGCGGAGTGGTGTCACCAGTGCACCACCTATTGAACGTCACCGTGGAGCGCAGTTCAAACTTAATTTTATTGTGTTCACATAGATGCCACTAATTCCGGCGCCTACGACGTGCCAAACTTGAAGGGTATTCCTCAGTTTACGGTTCACGGTGTCTCAGCCCTTTGCTGTGCTACAGTGTACTTGATAGCTACATGTGGCTAGTCTCGCACTGAGTGACATGAGTGGCACCTTTCCTTTCACACTTATCTCTACGACAATCATACAATTTTCAATGGTCAAAAATACTTTATGATCATGTTCACTCATGCAAAAACGTTGGCAGTGCGCACATCGGCTAAGTGATGGATGCCACACTCGGGACTCTCGTTGAATGGATTCCTAACGTAATGTGCTTTGACCATGATGGAAACACACATCGGGGGTGTGCAACTCCGGAAGCAGACAATCTTTTCGTCAGATGTTGGCGCTCGGGCCTTGAGTTGCATTATCTGCAGATACCACTTAGAGCACGCTGTTGTCCTCAGCCAGCGGGTTTGTCACGGCTCCTCGTGGAGGCCACGGTATCTGTGCTACGCTGCAGACGCAGCCACGCAGCAACATTCAGCTGTAGTGGCTAACTATGTGCATGACAGGGCTGAAGTGGACGCTCGTGCTCATGTGCTCCAGTCTGGCCATGCTACATGGTGCGGACCAGCATTGTCCTGCATCAGCTTGAACGTTGGCATCAGCTTGACCGTTGGATAGTAGTCACATCCAAACTACACATTTTGCACAGTAACTCAACACGAAGCAGTCTGCCAAGGCATCTAGTCAGGAGCGGGCAGGAGTGAAGCGAGTGCTGGCAAACGTTCGTGTGGTCTGACCGCGATGTCATTCGTATATCATGATGGTCATTATTCTTCCTGAACAGCGGTCTCCACCATGTGATTGTTGTAATAGCCGGACGTTCACTTCAAGATGCAGAGAACATTGATGCTTTATGTAGGCGTAGGCTGCCAAGTCTTCCTCATTTTGTTAAAAGGCTCCTTTCTTCAGACTTCAGAAACTTTGTATCTTTTTGCTGCACACAAAAAGCGCTTCTTTTTTGTTGTTTCCAGGCACAGCTGTTCTCTTCAGTCACTCCTAACTGTCACGCCAAGCTAATTTCAGCAGTCTAAATTGCTCTCCACTTGCTGCTTCCGCAGAGCTGCCATCATGTAGCTTGGCAACAAAGAAAGACATGATGGTTGTGAGGTCATCGGCATGTCCTCGTGAAATGTTTTGGTGTAGCAGGGATGGGTGTTTGGGTTTTTAATTTTTTGCTTTCATCACAGCACCTGAGGATGATAATGATAGGTGCCTGCTATGTTGCACCACGTTTAAGAACCAAAATTGTACTAGGTGCACAGCATAATGTGGAACATCATGGTACAGAACCTGAATGTAGTATGAAATGTGGATTATGCATGTCAAATTTTGGGAAAATAAACCTCACATTATATGTGGGTTTTCATGGTAGTTCATTAATTTGTTGGAACGAAGCTGACTGTGTGGTGAATGAGATCTGAATGCTTTTAAGAATTTGCAGTATATTCTTGTGGTAGGCAGGGCCCTAGCTTTTGTAAGTGCTTATTGCGGCTTCTGCGTAGTTTCTGCATAGGCGTCAGTACATCCATTGTAAACGTGGAGGCAGCTCAGGCAAGCAGTGGACGTGTCACCACGTGATCCAACATGGCAGCGCCCACGGTATCGCCATGAAAAGGGTAAATAGAAGGGACGGCATTTCGGCTGGCAGAGCGGAAGCGCCATAGCGTGACTGGCCTGTGACGCTCTTCCGCGCACTGAAAATGTCGGACTATAAGCACACCTGCAGATCGCTTTCAAGATACAGCGCACGCCGCTGCGCAATCTGCACAGTTGCTACCAGAGTACAAGCTATCCCCCTCGCTCCCGCACTGCCTTCCCGCTTTCCTCCCTTGTGTGCGATTCGGCTCACCGCGGCACGCTTTCACTCGCATACGGTGCACGGGGACGATGTTATCGCACTTGGACTTTATACGTAACATCGCGGCGACCACGACGGCAGAAATGCGCCTGGATTGTGCTTATCGTTGTTATATAGGAATGGCACCCATACGCTTGCACGTGACCCGCATTCATGAAGTAAATATTTTTTCTTCTCTCTTTTTTTTTTTGAGATCACTTACTGAATCAACAGGTGCTTCATATATATCGATGCGTTTTTTTTTCCTCAAAAAAAACTGCCGTTTTGAGGGGGGGGTGCGACTTAGACAAAGGTGTGACTTATAGACCGGAAAATACGGTATATACGTGCCTTAGCTGAGCGATTTTTTTCCCTGGCTTTCAGCAGTTCAAATTTTGTATAATTTGAATTTTTGTTGCATCCCTGCTGAATTCGAATTAACGAGCTTTTACTGTAATATTTTTTGTGACTAACCCAAGTGACTTGCACCTTTTCGGAGTCGTGATTCCTCAAGAAATTTTGTTATGATAATAAAATTTCACGTGAAGTTTGATTTGGTTGCTCCAAATAAGGCTTCCAATTTTCAATAAAACTTTGTGTTCTGAGTTTGTGTCCCACCTTGAACACAAGTGTGTCCCCTTGAAGCAGTTGTAATGATTGTAAGCTGAGTTGCACAGAGAAGCCACTCTGATGAGACTTGCTGCACCCACTGTCAACTGCCTGGTACCTGCTTCTCTCTGTAATGTCTCTTGGCTGTTACTCTATAATATTAAATACACCTTTTTTATCACGAGGAGCACACAAGGAATTTTCCTTGGCTTGTCAGCTTTAATTCATTTATGCCATGCCGTGCGATATGGCTCTTACTGCTCATAATGGAGGCTGAATTAGCATGTCATCAGGTAAGCAAAGTAAGCAAGGCCATGCTGCGGAGGTGTGCGAGTAAATGGTTGGCAACTGTGAATGGCAAAGATAGCACATTGGAGCAAAAAGTATGTTTTCCAGGTAAATTTTAAGCATGCATGTGTTTTCCACGTAAAGGTCAGTGCAGATTTTTTTCATAGCTTTGGGCATATCATCCACAATAAATTTAATTTCTCCAGGGAAAGGAGAGCTTGCTTGGCATGTATGTCCTCATGGCATTCTTGCTGAAATACATGCAGCAGTAAGCTCGGTACAGTGGGGTCATGCCCTGCAGTGCAGAGCAGCTGTGCAGTGGAGCAGCATTCATATGAAACTCTGCTTGTTTTTGAATGTCCTTTTGATTGTGCTTTGGTGTGGTCTCGTGTCTCGTGCGTTGCCCTGAACTCGATGCAAGAAGCTGCAAGTTAACTGTTTCTGTTGTAGTTGCATTGCGCCAACAGAAGGGCCTCTAATGGAATATGTTGCACATTTTGGCAGAAATAGTGTTATGTGAGCTTCATTTGTTATGCTTTCCATGTCATATTCACAATGAAAGATCTAGAATAAGCACAGGACAGTAGTGCTACTGGTGCAACAGCTGTACATTAGAAACTATGGGACAGTGTGTTGGTGGTGTAGCATTCAGGAAACAAGATCAGCTAGGAATGTTGAACCAATGGTCCATACAATAAATAATTTTATTGTACTTTAATTACACCTTTAATGTGTAGGCTTTGTTAAAACCTCTGATGCTTTAAGGAGAAAGATTACATTATTATAATTGTAACTACATGCTGCATACAGCAGCCGCTGCTTATGACATGCACAAATACTTGTTGGAACATTCTGAGTGCTCCTTTGCTTAGTATCTCATTACCCATGCGCTTACAAGAAGAATTGGGTCCCCATAGGTAGAAGCAGTGTTGTGCCACTTTGCACACAAAGTATGTGGGGAAGCCTGCTTACATAATATTCTGTGATGTCTTGAGGTGACCGTCAGTCAAGATCAGGTGCTTGGTGGTCAAGCTTAGTGCATTCGGTTATGCCAGGGTATACATTCACATGAAATGTAGGTGTGCCCGGTGGCCTTTCTGGAACCTTATCTATTCATTATGGGGGTGTGTTTGTTGCTCACTGTGTGTGCATGTGCGCATCATTTTATAAGTATAGCACAGTTCTAAATACAGCCTCTGAGACAAGGCCAGTGAATGACTGAAATGCTTTGACATTTCACACGAAACGTGCACAAAACAATCCAAGCTATGGCTTGAATTGCTTGGATTGTTTTGTATGAAATGCGCTGTTTGTGCATAGTTGTGAAAGCAGGTGTGGCTGCATCATTCATCATCTTTATTGTTAAAGGTTGTATAATGTGAATTGCACTCTGAGGCTGGCAGTTGCTGGGGAAAACTTGCATTTGTGTCAATGTGATAATTCAGATTCACAAAATCATGCCTTGAAATGCTTTTTGTTTTGTATTTTCATAGACTTGGCAGGCTTTATTACTTAGTGTTTACTGACTTGTTTTCTATATCTACAGTTTGTGATGACGGCCCGGAAGATATGCAGAGCCCTGCAAGAGGCTGGCTACTGGGCTGACTTCATCGATCCGTGTAGTGGAAGGCCAGTAAGTTGTGCTAAACACTTCTTGCATTGATGGAAGGTACCATCATCCTATCAGTGTACACATATAAGAAACTGGCTACTAAATGCCTGATTTTCTTTCAGCACATAGCCTAGAAATTCTTATAAAAGAAAATTTTACCAAAAGCCATTTTAAAGATTTTACGAAATGCAGCTGGATTCAGTTTGTAACACCTCATGACATAGCCATCAACCATGTAGAAATACAAGTCTAATAACACCACAACACATCAACAGTAAACAGAGATATGAGAAACACTAAAAATTCTCAGGACAATATTTAAAGTCTCGCAAAAGAACTGAGGTACATGTTGTGAATGCATATTCATTGGCAGTGTGACCGTGACACTCGGAATGTTCATGGACCCAGTTGACGAGCTAGTGCTGCCCATGGTTATGGACATAAGCACTGAGCTGAGCATGGTCCTAGCATCTGTTGTCTTGGGTGTCATTGGGGCTGAAGTGGGACCCTGACCTACTTCATCGGTGGGAATGCTGGGCCAATTGCGCCAATCTATATCAACTGGATTTTGTTGCTCTGTGCTGCTCCGAAAAAGTATTTTTTACCTCAATTGAGCCATTGCTGCACCACTACATAATTTCAGGGGTGTGAAAGTTAAGCTACTACACAATACAGTACAAAAAGCGTGGCAGTACTGCATTCATTGGGTGCATTCATTCATAGCATTACAGCAAATAAGACAGCCGTTGTGACGGCTGACAGAATCCAATTCAATCCTATTTTTACGCACCACCTGTGAGGCTACAATGGGTTAGGTGGCCATGCTGGCTCTGTGACTGCATGATCAGTGCAGTAGCTGTACACATTGAGGGGTGATATGGGATGTAGACTAAATAGTAAGCAGTGTCCGCTACTTATTCCTGAGGCTTGCTTGCAACTTTATTGCACCGTACGACTAAATTTTCAAGTGAATTTAAGGTTGTTGAGCTTAGCATCAGGTTTTATAAACGTGCGCACAGTGATCTGGTGCCGCGCCATGGTTCATGCTCTTTGTCAACGATGTCTTTGACAAAGCTTGTAGTAAAGAAGTTGAATGAGTATGAGCAAGTGGCCTTGCCCTTAGCCTTTCTAGAAGTCATATAAGTGGTGGAATGAAGAACATTATGTGCTCGTGAAACAAAATCGGAATTTCCAGTCGATCAAGCTTGCGAAAACAATCCTGCCTTAAGGACACTTTTAAGAGAAAAATAATTTCGGCTACATTGGTAAATTACCCATCTCAATACCAAGAAAGAAAACACTCATACCATGCGAAGAGGCCTGGTAAGCCAGAAAATACGCAATAGCGAAAGGCTGGTACTACGTAGTTCCTGCACTAGCTCGGCGGGACGTCACGGATTTTGGCGACTGCTTTGGCCTAGGTTATGGTTCATCGGTAAAGTTAGATTAAATTGTATTCTAGAAGAACCAAAGACTGAACTTTGCAAATATCAGACTTTTACTTAGCTACAATGGCACAAATATGAAAAAGTATGTTCAAGTTCGTGACAGTATGCTGAGGTACCAGTGCTACGGTTACGGCGCTAAATTTAATAAATGGAACTGTGTTATTCATTTTGTATTCTGATTATACATTTATTGCCACTAAATTGAAGGAAACTGATTTTTGAAAATATCTTATGAGGCCAATCTGATTTGGTGTTTCTATTTGGTGTCCCTTTAATGTTTGTTATCTTGCACAGTTTTGCTCAGCATCGATGACAGCATGTTGTTTTTAGTGTAGGCTCGTCGTTTTTCGCATTGTGTGTCCTGGTGTGTCAGTTATTTTGTTCCTAGCTCTTATGATGAAATGATTATGTAAACTAAATTTTGTTTCTCTGTGTGTGCTTTCGTGGAAGTGGAAACATTACCCCTGCTCTGAACACAGGAGTAGGTGCTGTCGTGATTATATGTTGGCCCCGCAGTACCAGTCGCTGACCCACGTCACCGGGCTCAAATATGCAGCCCCATTGTGAACACTTTCTGGTATCAGAAGAGCTATTGTGGTTGCGGCCGACCCAAATTACCAGAGGTCTCGACACTGCAGAACATTGTTCTATATCAACATGCCACAAGTGGGGACATCACGAGGCAGTGGTGTTGATGGCAGCTGCGCCCTGCATGTTCTCATCCAGTTGCTCCTGCACACCTCCAGGTAGAGTCGAAGTAGCCTTTTCCCTGCGTGGATAGGCCTGTGGTTGCCTCTTCATGTGCAACACCTCACTGCACTGGGGTGCTCGATCTGAAGAGGAGGAAGGCTCCTGTCCCTCGAAAGCAAAGCAAGACAATCATTGTCGGTGAATGGACTATGGCACCACATGACTGGCGATCTCGTCTTCCAGCGGTCCCCTGGCAAATGAGGGAAGCAATGTGTGTGGCCGGGCTAGTTGGTAATCCAGTATTTTAAAAACAACGCAATAGTGGACGAAAGACGGAAAGAAGGAAAGAACAAACACAAGTGCTGGGTTCATTCATTCTTTCCATCCTCCTTCCGCCATTGCAGTGTTTTTACGAGGGAAGGTGACTTAAGACCAGATTGTCGCTTTCTTAGAGAGAGCTACAGCTTGAGATTGAACTGAAATAAATAACAGTGAAACAGAAATAAATAAAAGAAAGGAAGGCTTGTTCCCCCTCTAGAAAGGAAGGTCTGGCCGCGCTTTCGCGATGTGGCTAGAACAGTCATTGAAGTAATTTTTAAGTTTGTGAAGCTTTCGGATGTCTTAAGCTGGATAAATGCAAGTGGTTAATTTGTATATGTTACGTATCCTAATCACTGCGTTTTTGTTTCTTTTTTGTTGTTCTTTGCGCAGTCACTGGGACCTTACACCAACGCAACACTTCTGGAAACTGATGAGCGTTATAGGCACTTTGGATTCACCATTGAAGACCTTGGATGTTGCAAAGTGATCACTCATCATTTGTGGGGTAGTAATGCCTTTGTTGGCTGCTTGTTTACGAATGCTCCTGCTGACAGCCTAGAAGTACAGAAGATACTATGTGAGCATAACGAGTGACTGCTGGTGCGACGCCGCCAAAGGACATATAAGTATTTGTACATTTGCTGGCTGGTGCTGTGTTCAAGGTATGCACTCTTGCAAGAACAGTGAAAAAAAAATAAAGCTATTAGGAACACCTCTGTGTCTCATTTTTTTGTGTGTGTGTTTGCCAGTATTGCACTAGATGGACCATGTGGAAAGAGAGTCTTGCTGCATGTACTCATTCTCAAAGTACTTACAAAATTGTATGCAGCCGCATGCAGCCCCATGGGGTGTACATGTGGTCTGCTAGGCTCAGTCTGTACATGTATGCCATCGGCACACATGCGCTACCCAAGTATGACTGTGGTAGAGATCAGGTGCCCTAAGTAAATGACTGAACCAACAGACCCATTGTTCTCATTCCCACTACAACTGCCAATGAAGGTAGTAGGCTTAAGTACTGACCAGGACAGTAGAGTTACTACACAAGTGTAGAACAGAAGGATGCCCAAATTATGAAATAGTGTTGCTCACTTCATGGGTAATGCACACATCTGTAGCTCAACATTGCCAAAAGCTGCAACAGGCACTACAAATGCTCTACAGAGAGGCTCTCGGTATCGTTATTTGCTGCCTCACCATACGCAATAATTTTATGTTTCAACAGTGATGTGACCTGAATATAGGGTAACTGCATCTCTCAACTTGCCAATCACTTCATATGGATAATAGATCGTTGAGGCCCTTGAACACGTAAAACTTGCATAAAGTATCTTCAAAACTTCCACCTTTCACCCATTGATCTGAGTTAATGCAGTGTGTTCACTTGGCAGAAATAAATGTGCAATACAGCACAAGCAAATGACATTAAGACGTAGTCAGTACAGAGGCAAGAGGTTTCAAGACTGATATGCAGGTACAGCGCTGCAATGCCAGATGTTGACAATACAATTCGTGTCGGCTTTCCTTTGATCGCTATCGTCAGGCTTCCCCCGGGGAAAGGCAAGCACATTCACGTGAACAGGCTGGTAAGCCTTTCTAGAGTTGACATATCTAACACTATAATTGAGTAATTGTAGAAATGCAAGAGTAACAAAAACATACAAAGTGGTTTGTAACTGTATCGGCAAAATCTTTGTTCATAGGTCCTACTTCTAGATATTGAAGCAGGACGGACATCAACCGGAAGATGGGCTTGTCTTTGTAAAGGTCCTGACTATATATATAAAGAGATCCCTTGTCAAGAAGTTGCTGCATGCAGAGTCATTCCGTGTTAAATCACCGTTGATCGCCATTTCCAGGTAGTGTTACTTCATGTGACTAGCTTTAGGAGTCATATGCTGGCTTGAGGTTAACCTGCCATCAAACCTAGTGTTAAGCGACCTTTTCAAGCCCGCGATATGATTGTATATAGACAGCCGCCAAGAAGCAACTCAACATACATTAGCATCTTAAGCATAATCTTTCTTCCTAACTTTTGTTTGCATGTCTTCGATGGCTGGTGTCTCATTTTCTAAAAGGCTCTTGTTCTCTGGATGCCCTTGCCAACTATTAGCCTCGTAAACTATATGCTACCAGATCAGAGATTCAGAATGTATGATACAAACAGAACTTGGCACGTTGCATGACTACGTGTGTTCAGTTAGAGAAGCATCCTCGCCTACACCATGCCAGCAGCAAAGCAGCTTGGGATGCTCTTTCGCACTTCATTTTCTGACTTTCAGTTTTCCTTGCTTTCCTTCACTTGAGATGTACTTTATCCTATTCATCCCTGTTTTTGTCCCACATGTCATCATACTCGTGTGTGTGTGGTGCATTTTCGAGCACAGTGAAAATTGTGCGTCTTATGAGCAGGCGTTAAGCAGATGAAACACGAATATTTTGGATTAAATCTACGGTTGATGGATTAAATTTTCCGCCTTCCACTGCTCGACACTTCAGCTCTTGAGCAGTGCCTTGGCAGGGTGGTTTTGGGCTAGCGCCAGCAAAACTGCTGGCATTTATGCTCCGTGCTGTATTTTTCTCTCTTTCATGCGCTAATTTTCCAAGGTACCATATATTCGTGTGGTAGTCCCAGGAGCGGTACTCTCGTTCGATCTAGGTTTCGGACTTGTTTGTACGATCAGAGAATCCATCGCCATCGTGACCAGTCTTCTAAAATGGAAGCACCCATGTGCGTGTGTTCATCTACATGTCCGTATTCAGCTGGTTCGGCGTAATACGAAGAAATAGTTAGCCTGCTCTTGCCCTCCCGAACCGCTTTGATGGACTGGCTTAAAAGTATAGAGCCGACACTTCTCGTGATATCTTTAGATGGCCAGCGTAGGGATGTAACTTAAGTAAAGCGCAGTCGCTGGTCATTGGTTCAAAGTTTTGATATGAGCACACGTTCACTGTGGCTGCTGGCCAGTTTATTCAGCAAGTCCCTTTCCAATCGTTTAGCGCCCTTACTATGTCGGGAACAACGGACACTTGCGAACGATCTACCTCTGAAAGGTTTCAAAAAGTAGAAGGCTCGACGGGGAAGTTTAATGATCTGGTACTAAGGTCACCAGAGAAGGCGGGAGACGGAAATCAAGTTGTGGTTTTCTTTGGCGGCGACATACAGGTAAAGTTTGTAATGCAGCGATACTGGCGTTTCATTTACTTTGCACTTTTGCGTCTTTCAGTGCATTTTTTACTGACTTGCACATGTGTGAAGCCTGACCCACTTTTCGGCGGTACGTTGTGCGGTTGTCGCTAGCTTTCTAGTGATCTAGGCGAACCTATTTCAGAGTGTACAAAATTGCATCCAATTTTACGATGACCTGAAGTTGCGTTATAGTGTGATCGAGCGTGCGTGTGAGCTTACGAAACTCGCGTCCAATAGTCCAAGACGTTCATCTAGTGTAAGCTGCCTGTAATGAATCGGGGCCGGAAGAATCCTGAAGCGTCAGCAGAACCCTTCACAATGAGAACCGTGTCCCAGCTCAGTGTGGGGTCGCTGCATCGCCTTGACATTAGGAGTTGTTGGCGCTGACGCCTATTTTTAATTTCAATGGAGTATATTTAGCCAGAAACGTAAAACCAGTAGTATCGTGTAGTCATTTCCTAGTGTAGCATTTCGTAATTGAATCATTTGCATAATGTGCCTTCTAAACATACCTGCAGGACTTCCCAGAGGCGATGATGAAGCATCGTGATAACAGGCGATACGTCCAGTGGAACCTTGACAACATGGCCACATTAATGGCAAAGCACTTTCCCAGTGCCCACTGCATCGTTGTAAGGCCAAACAGGCTTCAGTACCTCACATTCAGCTGCTATGACAACTTTGTTGAGGGCAACGACATGGGGGCACCAACTCATGAATTCAGCATTACAGCATTGGAGCACCTACTTGCTCTTCTCAACAGCTTGTCCTCAAGGCTGAGGGACAAAACAAACAAGGCAAGGTATGGCCCTATTGCCACAGGCGTACTGGAGCTTCCACTGGTGCTAATTGGATTCAGCAAAGGTTGTATTGTACTCAACCAGTTTCTCTATGCCATCAAAGCACTAGAGGTCCAGCCTGATGATGATGTCATTGCGCTCGTCCGTAGAATAAAAGCGATGTACTGGTTGGATGGCGGCCACTCCGGTGGATCTAATACGTGGGTAACCAAGGAGGTTATCTTGAAATCGTTTCGACCGTGCGATATCAAAGTGTATATCCATGTGACACCATACCAAGTGCTGTGCAGCTCAAGGCCCTGGATAGGCAAAGAAGAGAAAGTGTTTAGAGAGACTCTGAAAAACTGGGGGTTGATGTGACACGAAAAATCTACCATGAAGATGACCTTCCATCGTTGGAAATGCACTTCAGTGTGCTTGAGGAGTTCAAGGACGCTGCGTAACTGTATACATATCATGAGTGACCTTTACTGCTTTTTCGTGCTAACATGTGCTGTTGATGGTAAAAATGCTGCGTTCGGATGTCTTCAGGCCATAATATTTTCGTATGTTCTTGCATCTACCAGTGAATGCGACCCCTGTTCTGTGAACTTCATGATAATTTATTGAAATCTTGTGACTTATGTATCAATGGACTTGGACTGCAAATGAAACTGTTTTGTGTGGGTTAACCAAGTTTCGCACCAACCTTCTAGACGCCTTTTTTTTTTACCCACTTAACAGCTAGTTGTTTCTGTTCACCTGTTTGATTGTTTGATTTGTACGTAGAGCAAGAGGGAGTCTGAGCTGTAGCCGGCTAGCCTCACTTACGAACAGGAAAGCATTGTGCACATGGAGAAATCTGCCCTCATATGTCAGGATAAAGTTGACTACTTGTGCTTCTGAAATCCACAACATTCTTAATCTAGGTGTTTGTTAATATCACTGATGCTGCTGTTGCTTCAACTGAGGCTTTATCAGCAATTTGATCTAAACCAAGTGCATGACCTCATGATAGTGTGGTTGCAACATATTTATTATGTGGTAATGAGTCTGGTCTGTCTGGTGAGTACTAAAATGTATATGTGTTGTATTAAGTGCTGTATGGTAAGCGTTGCCAAAACATGGGCAGAAAAAAAAAAGATACAGTTTACTAATGAGCTGTGAATTGACTCTAGTGCAAAACCTTGCATTTGCATCATGACTATTTTTATTTGTCATCCTTCATAGTGTAATCATACGTAACTTCTGAGTGCCATAGAAGCTATATGCATTACAAATATTTAGCACTGTTAAGATGTGGACGACAGCAAAGGAGCCAAACACTGTGGTGGCCTTCTTGAGTATGCCCACCAAAGCTGCGATAGAAAAAAGCTTCAACAATTTTGCTTGCAATAGTTGCAGTATCTTATGACATAACTTGCAGCATTAAACCCAGTAAAAGGGCAGACTAATTGGAATAAGTGATAAGAACAGTTCTGCTGAGTCTAGGAATACATCTTTTGTCACTAGTTTACGTAGCGAGTGTGCTATTTGTCTGATGGGCTTGGAGGAGAAGATACACTTTCAAGCGTAACCCAGAGAGACATGTTGCAGGACTCTGCTGTAGCTTTCCAGGATGACTCAGAGTCCGGTAAAGATGGGTTTAGCACTTGTCATAAGGAAATTCAAGAAGGGAGACTTGAATCGAAGGCCTTGAGCTGTGTGGGCATTGCATAGCAGTGTGCAGGAACAAAAACTTGAACTACTGCCCTGGTTCCACAGGGCTGTTTCTGTATTGGGGAGGGGGAGAGGGGGTTCGCCAGTTTAAAGCCCAGTCACAACAAACTGTTTCTGCTGGACTGATATAGCACTCTGTAACAAAGTTTGAAGTGTGTAAGCAGCTAAAGGCTCACATTTGCCAGCACTTATGCTCCACCAGGACAATAATATTTTTTGGTTGTATTAGGCTTACATGAAGTTCCATGATGCTGTGCATTGAAATTTAATGTTTCGAAGAAACTTTTTCCGGACCACTTGAGTGCACATAAGGCTGCAGTAGGCCCACAACTATTCTGGCTCATTAATTAAAGGAAGCAGATAAGATTTTAGAATTAACTGGACAGGAAAGCAATATATGGATAAATGAAATTATAGACACTCATAACTTGCTTTTTGTCTGGAGTATAATAAAGGAAAGAAACCAAGTAACGCTAGTGATACCCATTTTCATAGCTAAGTAGTAGTTCCACTAACATAGCAATATATTTTTTTAACACGAAAATGTTCTCTGCCGAGCACCATCGGAAATCTTATGTACATGCGTCAGGCGATCATCATCATGCAAGTTTCCTGGCATTACGGCGAGGTGGTGCTACTTTGCCGTTCTGTGTAGAGTTACTGTATAGGCTGCCTTTAGGGAGCTACAGGGAGCTTATACAGTAATGTGAGGCAGTGGGAGCTGAAAGGGAGACTGTCGAAGAATGGTAGGACAACACGGATGGGGGAGGAAGTCGAGAAGAGCTGTTGGAAAGGAAAGGGCGGAGGGAAACTGCGCGCCCGCCCCGCCAGGTTCACTCGCTTTTCACCGCATCCTTGCCCTCAGCTGTAAACTCGATAAGCGCGCTCGCCGAACACGCGTCGACGGACGACGCAGTTTCGCCACATGCGCACTCACCGTCGCGTCGGATACCTCCGAGGTGCTTGCTACCGGCGTCATTGCTTCGTCCTCCGAACGAAACTGTAATTAAAGGATGTGCACATTTGTACACTTGTATTTGTGAATGGGCAGTTAAGCTGCCACTGCTTCTTAGAATGTAAGTTTTATTTTCGTGTTCTGACTAATTCCTCTGAGAGGGTTCAACGAATTTTTTAAAACTTTGTTTCTCACTGTGCTGCGGCCCTGCGAATATAGGCACTGACAGCGCACGAAAACAGGTTTCCCCTCTACTGGATATTATAAGGCTTTGTTTGTATTTTTTTTTATAGCACGCTAGGCTATATTTTACGTGTGATGCATTTCACATGAATACTGTCTTAGATTAGGTGCACGTTTAAAGAACCCCAGGTGGTCAAAATTTCCGGAGTCCCCCCACCACGGCGTGCCTCATAATCAGATCGTGGTTTTGGCACGTAAAACCCCATAATTAAATTAATATTCCAAGTGCAGCAGCAGGAAAATTAAGTCGACCAGGTGGTTCATTAGCCGGGCCAGTGAGCTCCGCTCAGTTTAGTTGATACTTGGCTGGCCTGCGCGAATGCCCATGCTACCGCTTTCATGAATTCGCCCACTCTTCCCTCCGCTATGGCATGAGATGGCGCCGCGCCCTTTTTACCACGAAAGTGTGCCAGCTTCACTGGAAAAGCCAACACGAGCAAGGCCGAAGGTCACCGAATCCGACGACCCTAGTTTGCTTCATTGCTCTAGTGGTCCAATGGGGAAGCAGAGCCCACTCTACTAAAACAAGAAGTCTTTTCATCTGCGCAAAATATTCAAATAAAACCCAAGACGCAACTGTACAAAAGGACAGCACAGAGAAAACTCATGAAGTTGGGAGTACACAACACCACTTCGGAGTTAATTGAAGCGCCCAAGATCAGCACAAATTATTAGATTATCGAACTCCAAAGCAGGCAGAAGACTGTTGGATGCGGCAGGCCTCCGTCCTAGTTTTAATCAGGGAGAAACCACGCAACTTGATAATCAAACGATGAATTCCTTTATTGTAGACCCTTTTCCAAAACGTCACCCACAACACAATAAAGGTCGAAGATTGGCAAGGGCTAGGGCTTTCCTAAAGAACTTATCCGGAACGGAGACCTTTGTTGACGCGGCGCGACACACGAGCTCCGACAAGTTTTCCGTAGCTATAGTCAATGACAGGGGAGATCTCCTCTCGGCAGCTTCGCTAAAGACCTCATTGGTCGACGTGGCGGAGCAGGTTGCTATAGCTCTCGCATTACTTGATACAACACGCACTACAGTTACACGGACTCCCGAGCGGCAATTAGAGCGTTCGCATCGGATTGATAGCCAAACAGGCAGCCAGATTATCAACGGCAGACCCCCCTCAGACACTATTCATCACATAGTCTGGTTCCCAGCACACATGGGATCAGACGTATTACCGGGTCACCTGAACCCCAATGAGATAGCCCACGACCGTGCGCGAGGTTTCATATGCCGCAACGGGATGGTGTCTCGGGTGAGTTCGGGAGAGCTCTTCCACAGTGATCCTCCAGTTACTTTTCAAGAAATCACATCACATTACAGAGGGGATAGGCAGAGTTTTCCCTCCCCCCATCATAAGCTCAACAGATCACAATCTAGCACGCTCCGCATGCTCCAGACGGGGTCCTACCCCTCTAGGGGCTTTCTGAACAAACTTCACCCCGACATCGATCACTTCTGCCCAGATTGTGGCACTCAATTTTGCTCATTAAATCACATGCTCTGGCAGTGCCCTGTGTTACAGGATTTTAACCAAGAAGAAGACTGGACGAAGGCCATCACAGATCCCAGACAAGACGTCCAACTCCTGGCTGTCCAGAGGGCCCGTGAACGAGCGGAGAGGCACGGCCTCTCTGTTCCGACATGGGACTAGCCAACGGCTAGCAGGCCCCACTGCCTAGCTTCTCAGGACCTAAATAAAGTTGTTTACTACTACTACTACTACTACTCACTCACTCACTCAATCACTCCTATCAAACACGCTAAACCACCTGCTTTTTTTAGATCATATTACCACGGGTTCGTGGCCTATCCATACCCACTGTAGGTTTGTTCCACTAAATAAACATCACCTTTTTGGCCGATCCCACGTAGTGGCTATGAGTCAGTGTTTGGACACAAGAAGAAGACGCAGAAGAAGAAGCTATGGCGACCGAGTGCGGCCACCAAGTCAACCACCCCCGAGTGCTTCATCCAGCACGACGTCGCCACCATCGACCGCTGCCGGCGACCGCCAACCGCCACCGTCTAACCCAAGTGGGATCGCGCGTACGGGCCCGCCTGCCATTGAGCGCGCCATATGGACACCACCACGGCTGGCCGGCCAGTTACATGGACCAATGCAGACTCGTAACGGTCGGTTCCCCATCCACGCCGCCGAAACATTACGCTCCTCGGGCGAAGACTCAGCGGCCCCCCACCAACCGCGTCGCGCGCGCCACTGGGGCGGCCTCGAATCGGGACCGGCAGCCACTGCTCATGACGGACACCTACACCGTGCCTCTTGAGGACGGCACCGCGAGCCCTATACACTGCGTGATCGGCCTCCTGTTTGCGGGCTTCCGTGTCGCTGCAGTCCTGGTCGTCATCGATGCACCCGCAGGACACGTCACCCAGCACGACGTTCAGTCCAAAGGGGAGCGCCCGCACCCGAATGGACACCAGCCGAGGCGGAGTTGCGATACGCAAGACCTGGCCGATGGAAAGGTGCATGGAGGTGGTGGTGATCCTGCGCCCGGGCGAGCAACGCTCTCCCGGTGTCCAGGGCCCGGCCATCTTCGGACCTCTCGCTAAACCAGGGAGCTCGGCGGACGACGCTCGGCGGACCACGCTAAACCAGGGAGCTCGCAGGCGGTCGCTACCAAAGATGACACCGCGCAAGGCATCGTGTCACAAATATGTGTGACTTGAGATATTAGAGATCACGGCTTGAAGTGGAAGTCGACGTGATAATATGGCGATGACCAATTTTTGTAGAGCGTGGAGTTATCCCTCGGATTTAGGTTGAAGGTTAGGTTAAAATAAACATTATCTGAGTCGGGTGATGCCTCTTTCTTTCTCCAATAAATAGATTTACAACTATTTGGTGAAAAAAAAAAGAAGTCAGCAATCAGTGGAGAGAATGGTGAGCGCCGTACGTTCTTTTGAATTCCGCGCCTCAAAGGCAACTTCGTAGCATTCGTATCATGTGTCAGGAATCCAACGTATTTTTTTTTATTAATGTATTTTAATGACTCAAGAGCCAGAAATGTCTATAAAGGGTCTTTCTTTTGCGTGTGCATGTTAGTGGGGTGGGGGAGCGGTGCTCTTCGTTTGATTTGATTTATTAACTTTTCGTACACTCGAGAGGAGCCAAGCAATAAAGAGACGCACATATCCTGACAGAGGATCCTGCCCCCTAAACAGTGTTGCGTCGGTTTTGCTGAACGCAAACGACATCATGTTAGCGAAACTAGACGCAAAATACAAAATTGGGTGAGTTGGTCAAGTTGACAATTGAAGCTCTTGATTTCCTAATAACAATTCAATTATAAGTGCAGCGATCGTGTATGCGTGTGCGTGTGTACACCTCATTTCATGTGCTCCGTCCTTTTTGTGCTAGTTGAAAACTGTCAACCTAGATGAGGATATTGACGCACACTTGCCTGTCCATAGTTTCGACTGCCTTCTCTTAAAGCAATCTACTGTGAAACTGCTTTGATAAGAGCTATGAGGCGAACCCCTCCGTTACAAAAAAATCTCCGACCCTTCCACTCACTGCTGGTGGTCGAGCAGCGAGGCTGTGCCTTAGCGGCCGCTTGGCTCACCTGCCCGGCCCTACTTGCGGGGGATGGGACGCGTCGGCGTCCATGGGCGACGGCGTTCCTACTGTGTTCCCCACCGAGACTATCACTGACATACTTTTCGCAAACGCTCATTGGCTGCTTGAATCGCTCGCCCACTTATCGGCGCGGCGCATCTGCCTGTCACTCTCGCCCCTCTCACTCCCACGTCACGTGACCAGCGTGAAGTCAAGCAGCACGGCGGCACAAGGTCAACCAACAACAGTTCCGCTGTTAAATGAAAAGGCGACGCCTGGGGTGCTTCCGGTGGAGTGCCTGGATTAACATCTTCGTAACCTCGATGTTATGTAGATGTATTAGCAACTTAAATGTCCTGTAGACCCTGCCGGTAAACTTATTTCTAACCTCGGTCACAATAGTTAAAGATGAAGTGCTTCGGTAGATATTTTAGGCCAGGTTAGCCCACATTATAGTATTTCAAATCACCTACAGCATTTAAAATTTACTCAGTTCAGTATAGCGTCAAGTATAGCGATATTGAGGCAAGATTTAGCGGAAATCAAGCGACTTCTTTGTCGCGGCTTAGCGGCACGAGTAAAAAATATGGCAACCCTGAGCTTTACAAGTTAGCAGCACGAACGTTTGTTACAACGCCTTCTGTTCTCTGCGTTGGACAGGGACACTTGAGTGTCACTGCTGTGATTATTTCTCTGAAACGTTATATATTTCTGTATCTGGTCTCCCACTTCACTGTAATTTTGCACCGTTTCAGCCCATGAGTTGATTGTTTTTAATAAATTAGTTTCGCCTTTCTGATAAAAACAAAGATATTCTGGCAGTATTCTCCCCTCGTAACCACGCCCCTAGTGGAGTTCTCCCTCATGGATAATTGTGCTCCAGTAGAGCAACGCCAATCCGCGCGACGAAGACAAAGCGTCTGCAGTCCCATCAAACACGTCAAATCGCCTGCGAAGCATTGCTTGGCGAACATTTGCCATTTTAACAGTGTCTGTCTGTCTGTGTCTCTGTCTGTCTGTGTCTCTGTCTGTCTGTGTCTCTGTCTGTCTGTCTCTCTCTCTCTCTCTCTCTCTCTCCGTCCGTCCGTCCGTCCGTCCGTCTGTCTGTCCGTCTACGTCTTGGTGCTCTCATGGTCGTTTCGTTAACTTGGTATGTACCCCAATTGGCATAGTATGACAGGAGTGTAAAACAAACATAAGTGATAGGCCATGGCATGAATGCCATGACATGCGTGTCATGCAGGTGATGAAAGAGCCGCCTACGTCTGGGTCTTCTCATGGTTGTTTCGTTAACTTGGTAGACTCCCCGCACACCACTCCGCATAACATCGATTCCCACAGGTCATGGGGTCGGCCGGGTTTTATTATTGTTTTTTAATCATATCGTTACGCGAACGAAGGATTAAGTACAGGAGACTATTTACAAGTATATTTACAAAAGATAGCTGCAGCGCTGGCCAGATCAGCCGATAGCTCGAGAGCCCAGAGCAGTTCGTCTTCTTCGTCTAGGCGCCCGCGCGCACCGTCCAGAAGAAACACGCAATATGCATGTTGCATTTCTATGCATACCCAACGAGAAAACTGTCCGCGCATCAGTCCGTACGTCTCTCGTTAGACGATCGCTTTCAAGGTAGAGCCTGCTACAGCGAGCGACTTCACCTTCGTGCCACCTGGCGCTTCAACGCTGACGACACGGCGAAAACACAACGCGCGAAGTTAGCAGCAGTCGGCACAGTCTGGCCGCTTCGCAGATCGCTTTCAAGATACGGTACGCGCGGCCGTGCCAGAGTACGTTTGAACGGTCCGTGCCGCCGCCGTAGTCCTTCGATCACGGTTGATAATGGTTCGGCAAGAATGGACAAGGAGCTAAAGAGTGATAACGGCGTATAATGATCGGAACGTCATCAGCGCGCATGGCGCCGGCACCTGCAGTACTTTGCTTGCGTTATCAATGCACTTCGCACCTCCGTCCGCACCAATTCGTGTCGCCGCAGCGTTGTCGTTTGTACTGGTCGGATCGATTGTGTTTCAACACTGATAATGACACCAGGCTACGTGGAGATGAGCAAGTGGCACAAAGCTTACGCATACTTACCGCCGTATTCAGAAATGCAACTTAACTTGAAGCCCATGCATGACTTGATTTAAAGGACGCCTGGCGTGAACATGCCTTGGACACTCATTGCGTTTGTTTCGGCACGTTCACAATAGGCGTCACTTAACTCAAGTCAAGCACGGACTTGGAGCGAAGTTGCATTTCTGAATACGGGGGTTAGACAACTCCCCGGGGGAGTTTCTGCTTGACAGTCTTTCGCCAATGCGCTGGATGCCAACAAATTGTCCGTCCATTGCGTTGTAGGCGGTGCGCTTCATCAAAATCTTTGCACTGAGATCAAAGCGAAACTGCCGTTTGCCGCAACCGCTGCAGACGAAACCGCGGCCGCTATTGATGGTAACCTTGTAGCTCTGAAGGCAGGCGGCCAATGCACGCACCAAGACAAAATGAAACTACCCTTTGCTGCAACAACTGCGGACGAAGCCGTGGTCGCTATCGCCGTGATCGTGGATGGCGAATACACGTTTTTGAAGGCAGGCGGCCGACGCGTGCACCGAGTCAAAACGAAACTACTGTTAGCCGCAACCGCTGCAGACGAAACCGTGGTGTGTGGTGACGCGATCATGGATGGCGACTGCATAGTTATGAAGGTGCGTGGCCAGTCGCCAACGCGGTGTTATGCGCCGCAATAAACGCAAGAATAAAGGATTTAAAGGCGCAATTAGGCCCGAAGCGTCACGGCGTTGCTGTCACGTACGATTTCCGCTGATGACTATGATGACTATGGCGATTCGGACTTGGCGAGCGCGGAACCAAGGAATATTCATCAGTGGCTTGCAGAACCCCGAGGAGGGGCCTGCGGAACCTCTGGGTTCCGCGGAACCCACTTTGAGAACCTATGCAGTGTATATAGTACTAGCTTTAAGATGATGTCTCAGACATGGAAATGTCAATGCCGTCATTAACACGCAAGATGTTAAAGAAACGTTGCAATCGAGTTATGGGAGGCAAATGACGCTATTTGAGTACCATTACACTTGAGAGACGGAGAGGCACAAGCTCGAATGATGAGATGTTAGCCTGCCTGATTGCCCGGCATGTTGCTGAATGGTAATTCTAATATACACAGCGATCACATAAACACACCAGCAGCACATACAGACATACAAAAATAGCGGGAGAGCTCTTGCTTGTAAAACAAACTTGTCGTGCTGCCGACCTAAACATACACGTCTTTTTTTTTTTTTTTTTGAGAAACCCTTGCCTCCGAGATGCACAGCTCCCGCAGCTTCGGCAGACCACTCAAGGCATCGGTGAGGTGTCGGCGGCAGCCACAGAGTCCCCAGAGCTTAGACTTTGTGCCTAGCACAGCCAACTGGCGAACGTTTCCGTTGCCACGCAGCGCGTCGAAGAAAGACAGGTCGTGGCCTGAAGTGAACGCCCTGCTCAAGGTAACTGACTCGATGTACAGGTGCTCGTACAAGAGGAACATCAGGAGTTGCTGGTAGCGGCGAACCTGTTTCTTGGTGGGAACTGCACAAGGAACTAGGTAGGATAGTGTATGGCGTCTATAATAACGGTGTGCAAATATTCAAATACAGTCAAACCACGATATAGCCAAGTTGTACTTGCAGCGCAAACTTTGTTATATTGACAATTTCGTTATATCGAGGTTTCGTTAATTCAATAGACGCCTAGGCAGCGTGAAGCCCACCCTATTAACTTGCCGGACAAAAATAAGGTTTATTACCTAAAGAGGGGGGGAATAAAAATAGTTCGTTACATCGCGAATTTCGTTAAATCAAGGTTTGACTGCATTTCCAATAACGAATATACAACAATTAAACAGAGCACTTTGGGGGTCACAATAAACATGAGGTGGTGAGTAAAATTAGGAAAGGAGTAATGGTATCAGCGCTAACGTTCGCAAATGCAATTCTGTGCTTAAAATCGGATATCTTTTCGGGGTTGGAAGTTGGTTGGAACCAAAGATAGGTAGGTCGGCTTTGGGAGCCCATGGTAACATCACAGATGAGGCAGTGCAAGGTAACATGGGCTGGGCCTCTTTCAAAAAGTCAGAGAAGCGCAGAGCAAAATTAGTTTTGAGGAAAGACTGAGGAGCATGGATGAAAACAAATGAGTGGCTAAAGTGCACACGTATCTGTACCTGAAAAGCGTGGACACAGAATGGAGCAAGAGGCCCAGAAAGTTGGCAACCAAGTGCAGGGCAATTGAAAGTGTGAATAGACAACCAGGAGTCACCAAAAAGGAAGTAAGAAAAAGGGACAGTGAATTGGATGCAAAGAATGGAAACAAAAAATTACCATGGAGATTTACAAGAAAAAGGAAGTAAGAAAAAGGGACAGTGAATTGGATGCAAAGAATGGAAACAAAAATTACCATGGAGATTTACAAGAATGGGAAGAAGGAAATTGGAAGGAAAAATCTGTACGATAACACAAAGGGCAGTGCTTTGCTATTTGAGGCTCGAGCTGGTTGCTTAAGGACAAAAACGTACCGGAGCAAATATTCGCGTCAAGAAGAGTCATGTCTACACCGCAGAAAAAATCCAAAGACCACTCAGCACATCCTAATGGAATGCGAAGGGATTCATCCAGTGAGACCCATAGGTAGCGTACACCTTGCACAAACGCTTCGATTTCAAGTGGCACAAGGTAGATACAGAAGTTTTGAGGAAGTGAAAAAATAATAAGCAGATGTGTACAATAATGTTAGAATGAAAAGCATAAAAACCGCACCTGATTTACTCAAGCAGGCTAGGTGACTATTTGTCACCATCTCATTTCAAAGGGGATGCCAATAAATCATCATCACATATCACGTTTACACCACCGCAAACACAGTAATCCGCAAATGACACTGGAATACCGGACATGCTGGATGAAAAGGGTGGAAATCACCGGTTTCAAGCTTGCCGATCTATTGACCCTTTTCGCGGCGCTCCCGTGGGCGCTGCCATGTTTTATCACGTGGGGACGCGTCCATTGCTTGCCTCAGCCGCCTCCGTTGCCTCCGCATTTACAATGCAAACGCGTGACGCCGGCGCGGCGCAGCAAACATCTGTTTCAACGCGCTTCGTAGACGGTGACTGCTTGCACGACACGAAGCTTTGGCCCCAGCTTTAAAGGACATGTAAGTGCTTTCAGAACTCATTACGCCTTGTCCAAACGGCGTGAGCAGCGTATACGGTGCTTGTACTAAAAGCGGGGTTAGAAATGTATTACAAGCTGCGCAAACTTTCTGCTTATGAATTAAATCGGGATCAGTGTGCTCTGCGTTCTTTATTTGGCAAACATTTTGAACCAGTGGCTTCGCATATTTCTGACTCAGTAAAGTTCGCCACTATCTGATTGTTTATTTTCAGCGTAATCACTCGCGGGTATGCTCTGCTGCGATAAATTTGTTTTTGCTGTGCACAAAACTTGGAATTTATATGTTCGGTACTTTGCGGTAGCTCGTATTAAAGACATATTAACGCTAGTCCCTCGTTTACTCTGTGGACGGTCACGAAACGTTCAGCTTCCAACATTCGTGTCTTGTCGGTGTAGTCGCCGTCACTCATGCTTCGGCACATTGATTCAAGTGTGCGCCTATTCACTCACACTTTGGCGATAGGGTGGGCGTAAGTTTTTGTGCGAGTAAGGGTGGATGTGTGTAGATACCGTGCGGGAAACTTACAATGCCAGTAAGTGGCACTACTTCATTTTGTAACGAGCGGTACTCACTCCCAAATGCCGACGTTCCGGAATTGAAGTCCTTTCTTTGGAGGTTAGCTATACAACGCAGGTGGATGAATTATATTTCTTTATCCTTGAGGAAAGCCGTGCATCGCGAAGGGCGCCAACACAGGCAGTCCTTATGCAGCAGCTGCGACACAGGTTGATTCCATTCATTAATATGTGAATCACTATTTTTGCAGCGAACTACCGCACACGTCTTCCCTTTATCGTTACACATTTTGAAGTATGAATTGGGCACAGTGCATTAGCGCACACCCAGTTGCATTTTCGACAGCTGTTCGCACAGTAGGAGGGTAGACGCAGTAATAGTTTCGTATTCGTGCGCATTCGCTGAGGCAACGTATGGCGCGCCGCCGAAAGCGCCATCTCGTTCCTTTAGAGCAAACTGCTCCGCGAAAAGGGTCAATAATTAAAGACATAACTCGTTCTTTTCTAGCAGCAGGTTTACAGGTGGTTCCTCAGATGAACGCCGAAAAGAAAAAAAAAACGCTGCTTGGTAAAGCAGCAAGAGAGAAAACATTTACAAAAAGCTGCGCATGTAGATTACATTTAGTGATTGTAGAACCTAAAAACATTGTTTTCCCCATTTTTGATGGCGCATATTCGGAATTCAACATGGCGGCGCTAGCGACATTATGCTAGCGTTTCAGAATATAGGTACAGTAAATCTTCACTGTTCGACAAATCGCATTACAGCTAAATATTTTAACATTTTCCAAGGTTAAAAAAATGCTTACGGGGCACCGTAGTTTCGTAACAGGTTTCCTTCTAGTGATGAAAAGTAGATGCCCGATCTTCTTTCCCGCAAAAGAACTTTGCGGGGAGGGAGATACTCTTTTGTCGTGTGTCACTGCGCTTGAACGTCTTTCCGGTAGATGTCCCCTTACCTAGAGGACTTTAGAGTGCTCGTGTGTCAGGGGTATAACAGCTCCGCTGTAAAACGCCTTTCTATACCCGCGACCTCACGCAGTGCAATCTAGCCACCGAGTCACAGCTAAACTAATCCGCACCAGTGCAAAACGTTGCCATTGTGATGCCTTGTTTCAGAACACCAAGGTACTGTTTAGAAATAACAATTCCTAATGACACGGAAACCCAGTCGAGGCCTACCGTACCTAATAGTCTTAGCATACCTCGCATGCATCGCGTGCCTTTTTTTACGTGCGTATGCATCTCTTCAGTGTAATAAAACGTTTAGTTGCGAGCAACAGCGCCCGTGTTTGATTCCTTCGTCACTTTCGGATTGTTTGATTTCGACACTAGCTTACTAGATAGGCCGTTTAGCTGCGCCTGCGACGCTTACCTGATAGAACATCCGGACGAAGTCGGCACTTGATGCAACAGGTGCAACAGGCGGTCGTCTGCGTTCCAGTGAGGCCGAAGGCGAATGTGTCATGATGCATTGGCCAATCTCACAAAGTCATCCTGTTGACCGGAATGCAGCAACAGCCGTGCGCGAACGAAACGCGACTGCCACCCCAAAGCCGACACTGTACGTTGTCCAGAGAAGCCACGTGACAACGACGCCACGGGGGCATCGAATCACGGGATTCGATGAATGGTCATTCGTCGCCGGTTGCTTGGTTGCCCTCAGCACGCGGTGAGAGAGAGAGAGGAAGTGGTTACCGGAGAGAAAAAGGCATCTCGTTTCGTGACCGGGCACTGATCCTCCCCATTTCCCTTTCCTTCTGCGCCATCAATTACTGCAACCCCTCTCCTTCCCATGCTCGCCCCTTTCCCTCACTAGACCGGCACTCACCCCACGGCAAAGCGCCAGGAATGAGCAGCATGCTTAACCACCATAATGTGGCGAAGGAAAGCTAGTGTCTTGCTATCCTATCCCTCACGCTGTCTCCTTCTACGAACGGTTAGACCTAGAGCACCGGCTCGCTTCTGGACTCCAGGATGAACCATGTCCGCGTGCCTCCAGATCTCGGAGGCTATAGATAAGGAAATTCGCGTCTAGAAGTCAACTTTGGCCTCGTTGTTGTTTTTTATCGTTTCTTTTTTTTTTTTTTTTTTTTTTTTCCCTTTTATGGCGGTGCCGCAGGAGGAGCGCGGTGAGGACCGATGCAACGCGCTGTTGCAACACCACCCAGATAGCACAAGGCCTGTGCACTCTGTTTTATGACGTCATCCTGCTACGCCTGAAATTTCCACTGCCAATGCTCGCGTGACGAAAGCGGTGACGTCAAAATCGCCGTGGCGTAAATCGGGGAGCATCTCCGTTAGGTTCTTTGCAAGTCGGACCAGGTAGCATGACGGCAGGTCGCGTCTTTCACGGGGAAACGCACGGCGGAGAACAAACGCGCGTCGCCGTGGCTTAAGTAAATAGGCGTCTCTTTTCTCCTTTACAATCACCATATATGGGAGCAAACGCACCTCTCCGCCGAGGTGGCTAGTCAGTAAGGCGTCTTGAGCACGAGATGCAAGAATCCCGGCCGCGGCGGCCGCATTTCGATGGAGGCAGCAAAAACGTGTGCTTGCGTGTAGCACGTTAAAGACCCCAGTGGTCAAAAATATTCCGATGCGGCGTGCCTCATAATCGGTTTGGCACGTAAAACCCCAGAAAGAAGAAGAACACCTTCTTCCGACGCGCGAGAAGCCGTGGGGGAGGGGGAGGGAAGGGAGGCGACGTTTAGCACCAAGTGCCTATTTATCACAGGTGCAGAAACGCTTATCATCATCATCACAGACATACCAACGCCGCACGCATTTTGAGCGAACGCGGGCAAAACGCCGACGGCGTCGACAACAGGCGCGTTGCTGGTCGCGTGGCGTAAATCGGGGAGCATCTCCGTTAGGTTCTTTGCAAGTCGGACCAGGTAGCATGACGTCATGGATCGGAGTGCACAGGCCAGCCGCACTGCGCAGAAACGCTTATCTGACATAGTGCGGGGGTGGGGCGGGGGGAGGGGGGGGGGAGAGGAGGAGGGGTATGGAATCAGACAAGCGCGCTCGCCTTCGCATTTCCATGGCACGCTCGGAACAAATTGCTGACTTCGTACTGCGTAGCGCAGGGTAAATGTACCGACATATAAGAATTAAGGACCAACATATATAAGAAACACCGACATATAAGAAGGACACAGGGCAACACAGTGCGCTTCCAACATTTGGAAGTTGACGCCTTGCGCTGTCCGCAGTGCGACGACCATGTGCCAACAAGGCCGCGAATTTCTAACATATTGAAATTGGTGACAGAAGCGGACTTTGAAGCGCGGAAGAAGAAACATGCACAGGGTGTAAAAAGTCGCTATGCGTGCTCTCAAGAAAGTTTGGAAGGCGATTGAACCTATGTATACAGGGTGTTCATTTTTAAGTTTACGGAATCTTTAGAACTCGCCTGTGGCAGGTAGCATAATTCTTACCGTTGAGCTGGGTTATTCGAAAAGGCGGACATTAGTAGCACGAGAAATCGAAACACATATTCAACTAATGAACAAGAATTCACTAATTCTTGGTTAATTACTTTACGACACATATTGCAATTTACGAATTGTTGCCGGTGAGCTTGCAAGGCGCATACAGTTGAAATGAATTTCCAGGATGACACCAGTTTCGAGATATTATTTGCCAAAGTGTGGGACGAAATACATGGGCGTTCCAGTTACTTTTGTGCTTCAATGTATAAAACAGCATTTTGGTAAAAAAGTAAGTGGAACAACAGTGCATTTTTACGGAGAGTTTGATGGCGCATATCTCCAAACTGGTGTCGTTCTGCAAATGTTTACCTCATTTTCCTGCTTGCGTAGTTGGTGTAGTTAGCGGTCACAACACGTAGATCACATACTGTATAGCGGACGCAGGCGACACAGTATGGATCGCAAAGAACATTTTCCTCTTGGCGTGGCCTCCAATTAGATTACCTAAGTGACGTAGCCTGCTCCACTACACACGTTCTCATGTTTTATGCCAATACTATGATCGCGGGTGTGAAAACTTACCGTACTTTTACTACAATTTTACGTTTATTTGAGTGCAGTCGATGGTTTGAAATATTCGAAAAGTGTTCGAAGAACATTCTCATTTATTCGATTCGAAGACAGAATCGAATTGGACGCAATTCAATAAGTTACTCGAAAGTTTCGAATATTGCATACCCCTGGCCTACTTATTTCATAATGGATTCGCGTCCTCTTTAATCGTAAAGCCATCAATCGTGAGTCAGTCGCCAACTAACCCTGCTTTGTTTTATATCTTTCAATTTTTATGATCTTGCTAAGAGGGTCGCAGTGTGTCAAGATAAAAAAGAACCTCATCGATAATGTCAGTAATTATCGCGAGACGATTGACACCCCAGATATCTCCGGCCGCGTATACGTGCTGATGACCTGTGCCTATCCCGCGGCGGTCGCATTCTGATGGGGCCGAAATGCAAAAGCGTCCGTCTACCGCACAATGAGGTGCACGATAAAGAATCCCACGTGGTCAAAATTAATCCGGAGACCTCCCCCACTACGGCGTGCCTCATAATCATATCGCGGTGCGGGTACGTAAAACACACACACACACACACACACAACACACACACACACACACACACACACACCCACACACACACACACACACACACACACACACACACACACACACACACACACACACACACACCACACACACACACACACACACACACACCACACACACACACACACACACACACACACACACACACACACACCACACACACACACCACACACACACACACACACCTCACACACACACACACACACACACACACATTTAAAATGTGTTCCTCCAAATACCTCGCAGTTCAATCTGCACATCTTGTACTTTTTCAACTTTTTGTTAGACGAGATGTGCTGGATTGGTGATACAGGCCAACGGTGCGCGCACATGTAGAAGTAATTAAGTTAGGGGGTTTTAGGTGCGTATTGGATGGATAACCGTCAGTCAGCTAAGGCGTTGCGCTGCTGAGCTCGAGGTCGCGGGATCGAATCCCGGCCGCGGCGGCCGCATTTCGATGGAGGCGAGATGCAAAAACGCCCGTATGCTTGCGTTGTAGTGCACGTTAAAGAACCCCAGGTGGTCAAAATTAATCCGGAGCCCTCCACTACGGCGTGCCTCATAATCATAACTGGTTTTGGCACGTAAAACCCCAGAAAGAAGAAGAAGGATGGATAACCGGTGGACCATTAAGGTTACAGAATGGATACAAGGAGAAGGGAAGCGCAGTCGAGGATGGCAGAAAACTATAGGTGGAGTGAGGGAGTTAGGAAATTCGCGCAGGTGCAAGTTGGAATCAGCGAGCGCAAGATAGGGGTATATCTTGATCGCAGGGAGAGGCCTTCGTCCTGCAGTGGACATAAATATAGGCTGATGATGATGATGATAATGATGATGAAGTGCTGAAACCACATCATTATGAGGCATGCCGCATACAGTAGGGGACTGCGGATTTATTGCGACCACTTGTGGTTCTTCATGCCGTATTGGCGGAGCAGCGCACTGCTCCGCCAATACGGTATGATGATCAATCACCAACTAGCCCAACTTTCTACATTACTGAACTTGTGGTTCTTTAACGTGCAGCTGCATCCAAGTACACGGTCGTTTCTTGCGTTCTTCCCCCGTCGGAATGCGGCCGCCGCAGCCGGGGTCGAACGCACGACCTCAGCAGTTCAACGTCATAGCCACTGGGCGCTACCGCGCCGGGTACACATGTAGAACCAATAGCCTGGACGTCTATCTCGCCGATAACTACAAAATGACAGTGTAGTATTTTTTGATAACACATGTGGTCGTGCTTTTTGATAACACATGTGGTCAATATAGGTCATGCTTCACTCAGGCTCTAACAGACTAGCCTTCGAATCACTCAGCGTCAAAAAAGAAGGGGATAACAACTGCTTCTGATAGTACACATCGCGAAGATAGAAATGGAGTGTCTTAGTCAGAGGATGAATGAGACGCATGCGCGGTTGTAATGTCGTTTGTTAAGATTCCTGCCTAGTGTATAGCCCTATGTTTTAGGCGAGTTTCAGTTGCAGGTCTAAGACATCTTGTCGCGTCTGTGTTTCTTTTGTGTCCCGTTTGATTGTACATCAGTAACACCGAATCTTTCTTTCTTTATCTCTTAGAATAGCGGGGTTAAGCGGATGTAAGGGATGTGTAAGGTTAGTGGTGATAATAGGGCAGCGTCGCCATTGCTGGCTAAGATATAGTTGGCGTGAGAGGGGCTGTGAGTCAGAGGAGCGAGCCCATGGGTCAGAGGGTGTTGGCGAAGTGGACGGGGGGAGGAGTGGGGGGAGGAGAACAATCGACAGCCAATCAGGGGAAAGTTGGGCGCATGGATAACGAGCGGAACTGTCCTTGTTTGCAGTTGTAGACTATATTAGCGCGCGCACGAGTGCGTGTATGCTCGCTTCGCGCATTTTGTGTCTACGTTAAGGTTAATAAGGGTGCTCAGTGTGAATTCGAACCTTCATCACGGGCCGGCAATGAAGACTACAATGCGCCACGTCTGACTGGCCGATATTACAAAGAGCTATACAGTATAGCTCAAGTGGACTTTCAACTGTTTCTTACGGAGACGGGACGACGTGACGTGGAGCCAAGGCAGTTGACGGGCGGACGGCTTGCGTGTACACGTCGGGGACTTGCCCACCAAGTAAGTCAACCAAATGCTCGTGTGTTGGATTTTGCTTCGATCTAGATGTCATTTCGTGCCTCCTTTCTAAGATACCACGTTCGTATGTACAGGCTATAGTCGGTGCATACAGGCACATACGTTTGGAGCATAAATGCATACATGGAGTATGATCTAGAGATGACAACGACAAGCATTCATAGGGTGTCCCAGCTAACGATAGCCAAACCGTTCAACGAAAAAAAAAAAAATATATATATATATATATATATATATATATATATATATATTTGAAAAATACATGGTGCAAGGTACGATTTTAATAAACTATGGTGTTCGGTCGTCAGTCCTCTGAGGACCGAACACCATACGTCTTATCATTGTATGTTGCACTGTGTTTTCGATTTTTTTTTTTAGTAGCTTGGATAACACATTACATGGTACACAAGGTATATCTGTTGTGCTCGTCACCCCGGCAGCTTCAGTCGCATCATAACAGCTGTGGAGGATTGGCCAGGAATACGGCAGGTTAATATAGTCTGTTGGTGTCCTTCTGTCGTTGCGCAGGCTTCTTAGCTTGCGGCCAAATATCTGGTCAGGTTATGTGAACGAGAGAAGGAACGGAAAGGTTCGATTTATATTGTTAGTCCCAACGACGTGAAGCCACCAATGAAACAAAGGGGGAATTAACTATGCTTTGAAATGACTGGTGTTTTTCCGGCGCTGCAGCCTCGTGAAAGCTAGATAGCTTTCGAGCCGCGTTTGGAGGTTGTTACGCGGGAGCAAAGTGCGATAGCGTGGCTTATTCGTTATGCACAATGAAGCGGGCTTATAGTCCCGTACTAAAGCTTAAAGAAATGCGTGGGCCTGTCCGCGTAGCCTGACTGCGTTGTTCGCTCTCGCCGCACATTTACGCATGCGCAGTTTAAACATGGCGTATGGGAGTGCATGGTTTCAGATTGCTTTAGAGGGTCGTAGAGTGTAGATAGCTTTCGATCCGTAGTGCGATAGCACTGTGCACTGACAGATCTTTGACACAAAGATGCCTTCGCAAACTCGGGGAAACGGTAACCGGTGAAGTATAGCCGAGGCGTTTAAAATATGTGGCTACGCGCGTACGTTCTAGCTATACGCTTTTATTGCGTGATGCGATCAGGAAGCGGCCTATTTCGAAGGGATCTGCCACTGTGAACGTTTCTTTTACCCAGCCATCAGATTGCAATTATCAGTCTGATCACGTGTTACTGCGCGCCCACCGGTGCGGATTGCAGGACTGACGTTGTGGCGTGTGTACGATGCTTTAATGTATCCGTAATAAACTCGGTTGGAAGTGTGCACACATGTAAGGTGTTCTCTTGACTCGTCCCCGTTGTTGCAAGTGGTGCTGTTGCAGTGTGGGACGCTATACCAATCTTGCAATCTTCAGAGGATAGCTTTCGAGCTGTCGTTTATAGAGGACGCGCTTGGCGGATAAAACAACGATAATCTGGCTTCATTGTGCATAACGAAGCAGTTCATCTTGATCTCTTAATTAAGCCTAACTCAACGTTTTGTACGCGCTTTCGGGCAGCTTTATATAGATCAGTCGCAAATATAATTAGATTAGCGTTAAAAAATTGTCGCGTTGTGTAGAGCGTGTCATTATAGCAAAAACGCCGCAGAGCGCGTCAGAAAAAAAATATTTGGAAAAATGGGAAGCTGTTGCTGCGACGATCGACCCCGTCAGCCCAGAAGCCACCAATCTGTTCGTGCAACACATGTGTTTTTGTGTTCTGTTGCATGTGTCACATGCAACAGAAGGCAAAAAAAGAACAATGTGCAAGCGAGCTGGCAGGCATCACAAAATTGAAATGTGGTCTATTTATTGTTATCCAGTAGAGCACAAAAGTCGGGACATGTGGCCGTCCCGACTTGGTCAAGTCAGGACGGCAATCAGCGCAATTTGTAGCCTTGGTCAAGTCGAGACACGGGACAATTACTCAAAAGCCACTTTCAAGTCATCATCATCAGCCTATATTTATGTCCACTGCAGGACGAAGGCATCTCCCTGCGATCTCCAATTAATTACCCCTGTCTTGCGCTAGCTGACTTAAACTTGCGCCTGCCAATTTTCTAACTTCATCACCCCACCTATAGTTTTCTGCCGTCCTCGACTGCGCTTCCCTTCTCTTGGTATCCATTCTGTAACTCTAATGGTCCACCAGTTATCCATCCTACGCACTACATGGCCTGCCCAGCTCCATTTCCCCCCCCCCCCCCTCTTAATGTCGACCAGAATATCGGCTATCCCCGTTTGCTCTCTGATCCACACCGCTCTCTTCCCGTCTCTTAACATTAGGCCTAACATTTTTCGTTCCATCGCTCTTTGTGCGGTCCTTAACTTGTTACTTAGCGACGTACTTGCTTACAAGAACGTCGCTTATGAAAGCGAGAACCCGCCAGTTTCCCCCATTCTTCTGGCGTGGCAGCCCGCGCGCTTTGAGAGGCTGTGAGACTGTACAACTGCCTTCGCAATCGGCCCATGCTCTCCAGTCGTTCCCTCGCAGTAGCTATAGCGCTAAGTGTCGATGTGCCCTGGTTGTATAAGAGTATAACTGAAAAGGTTGTAAGTATAACGTATCTGCCGGGTGTTTCAGCGAACACTTTCTATACTTTTTAAAGGTTGCCTGTGGCAGATAGCACAACTCGAGTTCGTCAGCTGGCCTACTCGAAGAGGCGGACGTTAATTGCACAAAAATTGAAATGCATAATGGACTAATGAACAAAAATTCTAATTAAGTTAACTAATTACCTTATGGTCCATATTGCAATTTACAAATTCGAGCGGGGGATTTCGCAAGGCAGAGATGCACTTGGAACGAATTCTCAGGATGACACCAATTGCTATAGGTATTAATTCCCGAACTTTGCGGAGTAATGTATTGGCGTTCCAGTTACTTTGGTGCTTCAATGCCTAAAACTACGTTTAGTTAAGAAAGTAACTGGAACGCCAGTGCATTTCTCCGCAAAGTTCGGGAATTAATATCTCGCAATTGGTGTCATCCTGAGAATTCGTTCCACGTGGATCGTTACGCGTGGGCGCGAGATCTTGTGAAGAAAGCTGCATGACCGAGTGCCGCACGCGCTTACACATGCAGCGCCCGGCCGATCGCACGTGACATTATTCCAACGCCACGTCAACCAATGGCTAGATGCGATCCTTGCTCACACCGCAACGACAACACTTCTCCGTAAATGTGATGCGCTAAGGTCACTCCCCCTGTCACCTCAACACCTTTTACCAACACTTGCGCGCCGCTAAGTTTTGCCCTTCACTCTAAAAACTAGGCAGAGTAGCGCAGGAGTGAAGGGGCCGATTTACACTTCAAGGCATTGTTTTACACTCCCAAAATGTCGGGTAAAGTAAAATGCATTGCTCACTCTATCCGCAGCGACAGAGTGAAATATTATTTATACTCTCCCCTTCTGAGAGAGTGGAATGCCCGTTCCACTCCTGCGGCAACAGAGAACAAAACGTAGCATGTACTGCTCCATAAACTGAACGAGGCTGGTCCGGAACTGGTGCGGAGATCAGCGCACTAGTTTTTGTTTCGGAGTTGCCTCACCGCGCGCCCGCACAACAACGCGGAACAGCACAGTGCCGGAGAAAGACGATCCGTTCAGCGAGCAGAGCAGGCGGCAGGCACCAACATGTGGGCGCCAAGGCCATCCAAGCCAAGTTTCGTGGGCCATCTTTCGCCGCCGCGAAAAGGACAGTCGTTCATTGTTGGTTGGATTGGACAGCAAATCCTCCACGGTAAGTGATTTCTAACTTGAGTGGCACATTCTGTGTTTATGACATGCTATCGCCAGGCACTGATGGCGAAGGCACGGCCGCTCGAGGTGCGTTTCATCGAGCGGCCGTGGCGAAGGTTAGCCGCCGTGATTGCCAACTGACTATAGGTATGCGTGCTGCGTCATTCGAAAAAGCCAGTCGTCGCGATGACTGCATGTGATTTTCCCGCTTGCCGCTATCCGTAAGAGCTTTGAACATCGCAAACGCTGAGTGAACCATGGTGTGTTCAATGAGAATGGAGGCGCGGGGTCGCATAAAAAAAAAAAAAAAGGTTTGTTCACCAGTGATTTCGCGCCTATGTGGAGCGTGCTTAGCGTGCGTTTTATGTGTTTGAATTCAGTTTGGCAGTCTGCTGTTGTGGAGCGCTGTTTAACTACGGAGTTGCATGATAAAAGACGTCAACTTGCTGGCGGCATGCTTTCGTTATATTGAGGCGCGCGCTTGATAGTCTGTTTCGCCCATGGGTAATCTGCGGCCACTGAAGTTACGTGCAACGCTAGTACCGGGTAAAAACTTGCCGCAGGCATACAGCTGCACGCTGCGTGAGGTTCATTTGGCGCGCAATCTTGAACTACCTGAATACGCATTGGGAATTCATGTTTTGGGCTGAATAAGACTGACCTCTTTTTGCAAATGTATTAAAGTGGTGGGAATTTGACTGATTTTGTGTCGTGTTGCGGTTTTCGAGCACGGTGCGAATGTGAACGGGCGCTTATGTGTATGAACTCGGTGACTGGTCTTGCAAGTGGCGAGTTATGCACCGGAATCGAATATAACGGCTACTGTTGTAGGATTACAGTGACAGGGGGGTTCTGCATTGTTGTTATTGGCTCGGTCTCCACGTTTGCTGTTTTCGATATGCATTTGCTAGTATGAGCTTGCTAGTATGCGTGAGTTTCCAAGCGTAAGCTGCGCATTTTGCTATTGCAGGGCACATTGAAATGTATTTACCGCCTTAATAGTTTTAGTGGAGGAATAAATTATAAGTGTTACCTTGCATGTTATTAGTCGTCTGTCATACACAAGCTAAGAGTTGGTCTAATAAACTAATAACGTTGGTCTAACTGAAGTTTTTACATGTCTTCTAAAATGTAAAATGCCAGATTTCAAACTGCAGCAAGAGTCGAGTCTGTCAAAAATGAACCCCACTTCATACCTCGTAAATGAAAATAAGTTCAAAACCTTAGATGCAGGCCGCAATGAAGTGTTTCTTGTTAATCTTGAAATGTGGGTAAGCTTGCCATAACAGGCCTTGCTACCCCTTCTTATAATCACAGCCAGTAATAGCCATTGAACGAGAGGACTATATTTCCATGCCTACTGCAAATACGATCGTCAAATTGTGGCTTGAGCAGTGGCATAACTAAGGGGGGGGGGGGGGGGTACACTGGGCAAGTGCCTAGGATGTGTCACATGAGGTGTTTGTGACCCATCTGAGTTCATCCTACAGCTTTGCACTGTTTGCTTTTTGGTAGGTTGCACAAAAACTACATGCTCCACTGTTCAGTTAAATGACTGCATATATGAGTACTTCATATTGTAATGAGCTTCAAGTGCAGCATAAGCAGAGCATACAGAATTCGGTCTCATAAGTTTGACGGGTTTTTTTAAAGGTGGTTTAACTCCTTATCATCTCCCCTCATTCTTCTAGCACTACATTTGCGTTATTGTTGGCCACTTGTGTATGCCGAATGCAGTCTTTATGCTTCTCTTAATTTCTTAACTCTACTCGGTATGTTCCCTTTACTTTGGCAGCTGATTTCTTTTGTTTTAGATAAGCGAAAGAGGCAGAATTCTCTTCAGGAATTATATTTGTTGATAACATCGGAAATCAGATGCACACCATACCACCACTGCCCCTCATCCATCCATAAACAAGCTCTCTCCCCTAGAGGAGGGGATGCATTTACGAAGTGTGCCAACAGTGACCAATATTCTATTTTTTAGTCGCAGTTTTGTAACATTGGTGCTGGGCTGTGGCCTAACGGCCGGTTTTCTTTTTTTTATTTAAATCTAAATTTTGAAATTGGCTTGGCAGTTGACTGTCGCAGTCATTTAGATGTTTCGCATGCATTTCAGTAGAAATATTAAGTGCTAAGGGTTCTTTTTAGTGCAATGACCTTTTTCCTTGACTGTGTCTATGTGGTTTTACAATATTTCCTCATCTTAATTTCTGCCCACAATATTTTTCAGGTACCCGTTTTATATAACTCAAGAAGGCAGCTGCAAGGACACAATGGTGTCAAGGAGCCACCTCAGCACGACTCCACATGGTGCAGAGGAGCGCACTCCAAAGCATCAAAATGCGTTGCCATGCTATTGGGACGAGAAAACTAAAATGTGGGTATACTGGGTGTACCATGTAACTAAATGGCACAAAAACTTTCAAAAGACAGCATGCCACACCAAGATGAAAATTCTGACATGCTCTTGGCAGTCACCTTGACTTGGTAATTTTTGTAACATCTCTGTTGCCAATCACGATAAAGTATGCTCTCTGGAGACATACACATAGGAGCAAGTGTCATTGAAAAGTTGGAAATATGTTTTGAAAAAAGTTGTCGCAGTTTCACCTGAAAGGCGAAGCATCAATTGCGATAGCAAACTTGTAGAGAGCTATACGGAGTTATGATATTAGCTTTATCAGCTGTATAAACTTGGACATGCAGCAGCATCGGCAACACGCAGAACTGTTGTCGACGCCATCGGCGTTTTGCCCGCGTTCGCTCAAAATGCGTGCGGCGTTCGTGACTGTTGCCGGAGCCTCTGATATAAATAGGCACTGCGTGCTGCAGCTAAACGTCGCCTCCCTTCCCTCCCCCTCCCCCACGGCCTCTCGCTCGTCGGAAGAAGGCGCGTTTGCTCTACATACATGGTGATTGTGAAGGAGAACAGAGATGCCTACTTCTGCAGCCCTTAAGCGAGCACGGCGCAGAACGCGCGTTTGTTCTCCGCCGTGCGTTCACTCCCCGTGAAAGACGCGCCCCTCGCGCCCTTTCACTCGCACATACAGCGTCCGGCGCGCGGCGACGATTTCTTCTCCAAATGACGTCATACGGAACCTCACGGCGACGCCGACGGCAGAAATCTGCTTTTGAGTGTCCATATAATTGCTATCGCAATAAAACAGCCAATTAGTTTTGCGACAAGTGACTACTTTTTGTCTGGCCTCTCGGCAGATATATCCACGTGGCGAAAAAGAGTGGTCCAGTGAGATTGCAGATTCACTTAGTGAAATTATACTTGCAATGAGCAGGGTGCTTGTGTTGGCTATAAAAAGCAAAAGCTCATGCTTGGTTTGCTGCTGACATAAATTAACACCATGCAGATATAAGGGAGCAAGTACAAACTACTGTCATTCTGAATTTTAAGTGATGACATGAAGCAGGCACATTTTCATGTCTTCCCTTTTATCTATTTTTTACGCCAAATTTCATAAGTATGGCTTCCCTCCTAGGGTTCAAGAAAGTGGGAGCATTAGGGCAGAGCCCTTTAGGTTTAAGGCATTATTGATTACGTACATGCCCCGGGGAACGGCTCATTAATACCGCACGCACCTCCGGAAGCGGGAGCAAGGCCTTTGATGTTTGCATACACCATGTTGCGCGCGCACCTTACATCTTAAATAGAAGCCACATAGTCACTTTCAATTGAAAAATTAATTTGACACATGCAAAATTGGGGTATCTCCTTCTATGACACCCTCAACCGTGTGCCTTTGGCAGGTATTTGAGATTTTGATGAGGGTGACAATCTACTTGCCAGCCAAGTTTGCAAGTAGAAGCAGGGATGTGTTCAATGCAAAGAACTGTGCAAGCGTCAGCTTAGAACACTTGTTTGGCAATTGGTGGATGTGAACATATAATCGAGGAAAATAAAAACCCATTAGACTGATGGTTTCTGCAGGCAAAATTTTTATAAGGCAAAATAATATTTTGTACATAGTAAGCATTTTTGTACATAGTAAATTTCTGGACTTAAGATTCAGTGCAAAGTGACTTGAGAAACAATGCAAGAGGTGTTCTCAGTAGGTGAGAGAGCAGTGGTGCCTAAGTTTTCATCCAATTCTGTGCGAGTATTTGCACTCCAACTAGCATAGCTGTCAACATCAGTCATAGAATCGTGACCTGTTAAACTTGCATTTCCATTATCCAACCAAAAACACTTTTTGAGCGTTTTAGAAATCGTTAATGACCACTGGAAGAACTGATTCTGCCATTAGAGTTTAGCTCTATGCCCACTGAACACTTCCTGTGTTCCCTTGAAGCTGTGCAAGGCTTACAACTTGTGCTCTTAGTATCCCACGAAAGAGGAGTAAATGAGCTGAAGGAATAAACTGGAATGCCTGCTTCATGCTCTTGTTGAAAAAAAAATAAAAAATAAAGAGCTGTCTAATACACAAGTTGAAAGTCAGTGCTGTGTGTGACACCTTCCTCATTGTGACCTTTGTTATAGTTGAAATAGCCCAGAGATAAACGTTATTAAAATATGTAAAAATGCCAGTGGCTATGGAATGCAGCTCCAATTTCTCTGTACCTCAATAATTAAATTTACTAGTGTGACAAAGTAAAATTAGTTTATATCTGCACAAAGGGCAGCATGGTTTCGAATGGGATGCATGGTGCCGTTTGCATCGCCAAAATTCAGTGTGATTGTAATACATGATTGTCATGCACCAGTATTGTCATGAATCACCACCATGCACCAGAAATATGCAAATCGGTCAGTGGAGTGCTGTGGACACTTTAGACAATGAAGTGACCGTGCTACCAAAACAAACTGCATTGAGCATTTAAGACAATACAAAGAGAATGTGAGAAAGGCATTCTTTGTTGCGTGATGAATGTCAGCAGACGATCAGGTTTCTTGCTTGTCAAAGAAAATAAATTGCGCACTGCACAACCTAAGCACTGATTTGCCTGTGCACACCCATCTTTTGACAACAATTTTTTTTTTTTTATTAAGTACTTCCGGCCTGTAGTTAGGCCTTAGGCAGGAGTGAGTATTAAATACATTTCAAAGTAGTGAAACAAAAAAAGATTGCGTAGCAGAACATACATCAGAATCCAATACAAGCATAAGAACACAAGGTTTTCCTGTCACGTACACTTTGTGAGAAATATACACATTAAATACAAGAAAGAGCAGCACAAGTTTTAAAATACAATCTTTGAAAAACACTAATGACACATTTGAGGCTTCAGGCACTGTATAAATCTGCCCAGTCACAAATATACCTCTTTTAAGGGGGTGACAACATTCAGTCGCCATAATGTTTTTTGCGTTAGTGTACTTTCACCACTTCAGTAGGGAAAAAAAAAAACTGCGGTTCCAGGTAATTGGTTCATTTCGGAAGTATAGGCATAGCCACATGGAAAACCATGGGCATAGAAGGGATGGTGCCCTTCCTGATTTATGATTCACCTATTTGTTTGTCTTTGTGCATTGCCCTGCCTGTGCTTAGTAGCCTTCGATGCAAAAATTCATTGCATCTGAAGCCACGCCACACTTCAGTTATACTGCATTTTTAACTGGTCACAATAAATGGCCGCTGCTCTTGAGAGGTGCAGCTTTCATACCGTAATACGGAGCGAAAAGTTACAAAATAACGCAAGAAATGTGATGAGCAAGATTTTAATGCTATTGCAATTTTATACTCGTTTTGCCTTAGACAAGCTAATATTGTCATTTCAATTTTAGTTATTTGTGCGGTCAAGGTATGCCATCAAAGAGGAGAGTGGGTCAACAATCCACAGAATTATATTACTGACGACAGAATACGAAAAATAGGTTCAGAAGAATAGTAAACTCTGATAGTTGGTACTGGTTTATAATTAACAACAGTGCAATTAATGCGGAATGAGAAAGGCACAACAGGGACATGGCACTGACTATCAACTGAGCAATTTATTTTTGCTGTCCACTTTTATAGTTGACATGCTACTTCATGGTACAGGTTTGTTAAAGAAATAGAAGGAAATCAGAAAATAATTTGAAAAAGTACATTCAAACAAGCAAGAAACCACTTCACACTGCTGTCTTCATTTCAGCAGAACAATTTTTTATATCAATTAGGGAAACATATAGCTGCATGTTTCAACTTGATTATTCCTTATGAAAAATGCTCCCATAATTGCTCCTGTCAAAAGGTCACGGTGGTAGTACAGGACCTGCACCTTCTTGATCCATGGCTGGCATATACAGGCCCAGCAGTGCTCTGCGACTGCGAGCACATTGCTGCCTTGACATTGTACTATTGTTTGCTAAGTCGCTTATTAAAACGCCTCCCAGTCTGCCTGATGTAGACAGACCTGCGGGAGAAAGGGATCTCGTAGATAGCGAAGCATGTGCATGTAAAAAACATGGTGGCAATCCTCGTTGTGCAATGTCTTTGTGAAGTGCCTTCAGTCTCATGTCCCTCTCAGCATCTACAAAGCGCGAGCCTAGCCATTCCGCACTGAGAACATCAAGTCCTTTCTGTAGCTTGCGCAACAATTTTCAAAAAAATAGAAGCCATGCACACACTGCACCACTGTGTGCCTTTTACGTGTAGTAACATAGTGTTGGACTGAGTACTCGCATGTCACCCTTTCACCTTTTCTACTTCAACTTCTACTTCAACAGCATCTCTAAACTTTCAGCTGTAAATAAGAAGACTTGTGCGAACCCTGACCACAGACGATAAACTGTACGACTCGGAAGAAGAAACGCCTAGAAGGAACACCTGAAGTGCTGCTCAGAGCACAATAAAATGGTGAAAAGTGAAATTGCCAAGCCATGAATAGCAGCAACCTTGACAAGATCTCGTATCCACCTGATGGAATTCAGTGCCATGGAGCAGATCACAAAACCCAAGAAATTCAGAGTAGCTAATAAGTACAAGTTTGGATATGCTGTTAAACAGTTGAAAGTGGTATGTGCCAGTACTCATCCCAACACTGGTTTGCATGCGTAAAAAGAAGGCAATGGTGTTGTACATTCATGGCCTCTCTAATTATTTTACTATAGTCGTGGCAAGGTACCAAATGGATTTGATGTTCTTAGCAAGAACAAATACCGTTCTTAGCAAGCACAAAAACATCACCCAACAAGGCAGGCCACCATGTTTTTTACATGCACATGTGAGTTTGTCAGTTAAGATTCCTTTCTCCTGCAGGTGTATCTGCATTGGGCAGACCGGAAGGTATTTTAACAAGTGTCGCAATGAACACCCATGCATTATTAGGGCAGCAATGCGCTTGCATTTGGAAGTGTACTGATGTAGCTGGAGATGGTGCATGTAGCTGGAGATGGTGACCAAGTAGCACACAAAATTATGGAAGCATTCATCAAAGAAAAATAAAATTAACAAAGCAAGATGTATCAGCCAGCCTCCATTCTCGTCATTGATACCAAAATGACGCTGCTAGAATGAAATGTGTTAAGTGGTGTTCTTTGCTGGTGTGCCTTCTTCCTTTCCTTTGCTTCCTTGCATTCCTCCTTTGTGTTTGGCTACAAACATGTGCCATGAAGTAGCATTTCGGCTATAAAAAAAAAAGGGGCAGCATCACAAATATGTTTGCCTGTTGACAATCGGCACCACGTTCCTCTCATTTCTGTCTTAATCAATCCTTTTTTTTGTGCTGTTATGAAAATAAGCATCAGGTATTTATGTATACAATGGAGCGTCATATTTAGATAACATTCAAAAGAACAAGAGAATGGGGAAGTTAGTGCTACTTCATTAGTCTATTACATACCAATGGCAGAATGAAGCAGCAAAACATCTTAAATTATGGCAAAAGTTCACGGAAGGTAGTTCGAATCATGGCATATGCATGAAAGTAATGAAATGTAACAGATTATTGTTTTCCAAGCAATAATCCCCACTTCCGAGATCAGATCATTAGAATATGTATCTGTACGAAATGAACAAAGTATCGCGTGATCTCTTGTGAGAAAAAAAATTATACAGTAGAAAACAAGAATACCCCAACAGTTGTGCAATGCGTCAGCGCACTGTGGCAATAGCTGTCTACGAAATACAATGCATGAGAAAGCACGATGGCACGATACGGACAGCACCAGGAAATTGCATTCATGAGGATGCCAACAGTGCATTCGAGCTTTCTGCCAAAATACTATCCGCTATTCATTCAACCGAATAGGAACTATGATAAACCTCTGTACCTCGTTGACACAGGGCGGAGATAGTGCTGGACAACCACGGCAAGATGTGCATTTAGAAAAAAAGGGGAGTGCAGCCAATACATGAATAACTATGTGAAATATTTATAACCAAAACTAGACGTGCGGCTTTACATGAAAATATACATCACATTTCTAATTATACTGCACTCTCAGTCAGGAGCATCCATACGTTGCATAGGACGTTATCAAACGAGCAGCTGTCTTATAATATGACATGAAAAAATGTTTCCTGCACAAATTATTTTACCAGCCTTATCCTTAGCAGCTCATCTGGTAACCTACGGTATATAAGTGCACGAGCTTTGTGCTTGAAATGCGTTTTCTGGCCAGTAATGTGGTGCATCTTTCTCTTCAATCATAGTGCCAATAGTTTGCGAGTTTTTGCATGCTTGTTCTTTGTTTGATTTTTCATTGTATACTTAGTTTTTTTTTTATGTTGCCGATTGAAAATAAAGAATTTCTCCCTGCATTAGCGATGGAATGTTAGAGAAAATGTTTATGTATTGCAAGATTGTTGTTCGTGAACATCTTTGTAATTGGATTTTATGTGTGCATCAGTATGTTTCTCGAAATTTTACTCAGTTTGTCTTGCTATTTAAACAATAAAAAATGTTGACTTTTTAAGAAAAACAAGGTTTGTTCGAGTGACTCTGCGACTAAACATCAAATTCAATTCACTAAGTCTAAGTGCAGGAGCTGCTTATGAAGGAATCAAATATCCCTGACATGCAAGTGTCTTGAATTCCCTCTGATATGACCATGGCACTACATTGCGAGTGCTTTCACACAATTGGGAGGAACACAAGCACTCGGGGGGGGTTGGGGAGGGGGAAGCGCCAACACTCGGGGGGGGTTGGGGAGGGGGAAGCGCCAACACTCGGGGGGGGTTGGGGAGGGGGAAGCGCCAACACTCGGGGGGGTTGGGGAGGGGGAAGCGCCAACACTCGGGGGGGTTGGGGGGGGGAAGCGCCAACACTCGGGGGGGTGGGGGGGGGGGGGAAGCGCCAACACTCGGGGGTTGGGGGGGGGGGGAAGCGCCAACACTCGGGGGTTGGGGGGGGGGGAAGCGCCAACACTCGAGGGGGTGGGGCAAGCGCCAACACTCTGCCAATTCTCTGGGGGAGTACCAATAGTACCAATACTCTGTCCGAGATCGCGGCGTTTTACTCTGGAAAACGGAGTGAAATATGGGACAAGCAGATACTCCCTCAAATAGAGTTCCCGGAACTCTTCATTTTTAGTGTGTTGGTTCAAATGGTCCCTGAAGCATAAACTTGCCTGTCAACTTTATTGCTCTTACTGCTTTAATGCCATTTTTTTTTGCTCAGGCATTGAATTAAATGGGCGTTCACCCATGCTCTCTTGTCTTGTGCAGGTTCTCGTCCAACACGTTTTCTGCAAGGAGAGGTCAGCGTATTCTACGGTGCAGGCCGCGATTCCACAGACATGGGAAAAGCACTCAGCCGGCATTGTTTTTCTGGTCGACGCGATCGACCTTCTTCGGTCGAGTCGGCCGATGGCGAATTAGTAGGTCCCTGCACGGGCACTGAGCCAGACTGCCCCTGTGCCATCTTCAAGAAGCTCGACGCGCTCAACGATCGTCTGCGGTCGGTGGGACTCGAACTCGTGGAAATCCTGCCCGGTCAACTGTCCCTCTCGTGGTACGAGTCGCCCTGGGATTCCAGCAAGCTAGAGCCCGCCACAACGTCCCAATACGACGCCCGCAAGATGGCGGCAGACATCCAGTACCCCTCCGCGGGGGGCGACGCCCAGGTCACAGCGAAGACAGAGGACAGAATGCGTGTCCTGACTATAGTCCAAGATGTCCTTGCGACGCACCGCTGCGTCATCGCGGTCGACGTCGCTGGCCGAATGTTCGGCGCTCACGAAGATCTTATCCGCGACGCCATCACACGGGCCGGCTCGTCTCTGAGGGCGCTCAGGGTTCGCTCCGTGTACCACGTGAATCAGCCACTTGTCGACAGCCTCTGCGACGCTGTGGGTTCCCTGAGCCGACTGCGAGAGCTTGCCTGGACCCATGACAAGCTGCAGAGACCTCCTTGCGGCAGGCTCCTGGCCTTCCTGCGGACGACGTCGACGCTGACATCGCTCGACTTGACAGAAGTCCACATGCCTTTTCCACACGCCGATGCGTTCTTTGGAGCTCTCAAGAAAAACGTCAGCTTGAGGAGGTTGACGCTCAGCGCTTGCCTTGTGATCCACGACCCCAACGAGACGAGCGCCCTGCTCCGGGACTACCTGACCAGCGGGCGTTGCGACCAGCTCTTGTCTCTGACGGTGCGCAGGAGCTGCACCAGCCACCCGCCCTCTCTGAGCGCCATCGTGGATGGTGTTTGCGAAAACCGGTCGTTGCAGGACCTGAGCGTCGCGGGATTCTTCCTGGGCCGGTGGAACTTCTCCGTCGTCGCCAAGCTTCTCAACGAGAACCGAACGCTGCGGCGTCTCACGCTCATTGGGACCTCCTGGTTCGAGGTCTTCCAGGGGAGCTTCACATCCCGCGAGCACTGGAAGAAGCGCGAATCCGAGGCACCCAATGGATTCCCTCGATGCCTCCGGGCTTTGGCCGTGCACCGGTCACTGGAGCAGCTCACCGTCGACATCTCCACGTTCACCATAAATGAGTGCTTCTCATTCTGCGAGGCCGTTCGCGCCAACAAGACGCTGAGTGCGGTCACGCTGGCACGGATTCGCAACGAAGACGTGGGAGCCATATGCAACGTCATCCGCAAGACCGGCACCGAAGACCGAATCCGCCTGGACCACGCCTACGTCCTCAGGGACGGCTGTTGTGAAAACGTGGTCGAGTATCCTGCCCTGATAAAGAATGTGGTCCTGGATTCCGAAAACTTCCGGGACCCGCAGATGGTCGGCGAAGCTTTGCGACTGCTGCCCCAATTCGTTCAGGTCAGCTCACTTTCTCTGACAGTGGTCTACGGTCAGCTGTTCAGCGATGACGACGCCGTGCGCTCCGTCGTGGCGAAGTTTCTGGAGACATCGATGACGCTCAGGAGACTGGACCTCAGGCTGCACATGAGCGGACCTCTCTACGGGAGTCACGAAGTCCTGCTGCGCGCGCTCGCGCGGAACACGAGTCTCAGAACGCTTCGGATCCGCAAGACGCGCTTCACCGACCCCGAAATCCAATTGATGGCCTCGGCGATAGCGGACAGCACGACTCTGTGCGAGTTCGGGTTCTTCGTCGAAGACAACAACCGCGCCGCGCTCGAGGCATTCCTCCGTGCATTGGAACCGCATTTCTCTAGCAACTACTCCATGCTGGAGCTCAACCACAGTGCCATTGATGAGTGTCCGCAGTACCTAGCGGTCCAGCGAGTACTGAGGCGCAACCGGGCTCTGGCCATGCGGGCATCGCATTACGTCATGGGCGTCAACCGCAGCAAGCGATGCGCCAGGGCACTGGAGAAGGTGTCCTGTGGTCAAGGCGTGGTCAGGACAGTCGCGGAGTTCGCCTCCATTGACGAATACACAGCGGCCGGTGTTGTTCAGCAGGCCCTGGAAGGGCTCGTCGACATGACCACTTTCATGAAGGCAGCGGGCGTCGTGCAAGAGAATGTGGTCTGTCACCCGCTGTACGGAGAGAAGCAAGGCGGCCTGCGGTTGCAACTGGACCGACTGGATGCAGATAGCTGGCGGCACGTTAGACGGTACATCAGATTGGCTGACATCGTGGACACCGATTGTTATCCACCTCTGTAACTCTATTGTGCTGACGGTCAATCCCTGTTGTTCATCCGGGCATTCTTGGCCACAACAGTGTACAAGGACTGACAGTGAAGATAGGCAAAGACATAGCGTGATTTTTCCTCCTTGTTCAATGTTCCCGTGCCCTCTTGTGGCCAAATATGACAGACTAAACCAGTTATTTATATCCCAAGACCATCAAGCTCACCAGCATGCTTAAATTTTGCATGGCTCATAAGTTATTGAACACGTGACCTTCCTTTGTGCGTGGGAGGAAGACAACATGCGTGTCACCAGCATGCCTTTTACTATGGGACAGAAGTGTAGTTTTTTTTTTTTTTTTCGATGCAGAGCTTTAGTATAACTGACATACCCGCATATATGTCTGCCATAGTACAAGAGGATGTATTTCAGCGGCAGTTGAGGCTAGCAGATACGTGGAGTACTGTTACTCACTGCAAGAAATTTCCATGTTTTGGTTAGGCAAGCTGCCATCATATGTCTCCACAAACAGTGCTCATCACTTGCCTTCCAGCATTATGGCATCTGTTTATCTAAACCTCTGCTATGCTGAAACTAAATCTACACATGTAATTTCTTGCATCTTACATTTGACTGCTGCAAGTAAGAGTTATCTCTGGAGCCATAGCACTGACCCTCTCTCAATGTTGCAGTATGTGTACTAACGTGTTCAGATTATGCTAATTATATCGAAATGTATGCTAACCTCCCCTGAAATTTTGTTACTGTTGCAGAGCGCTTCTAGAGTAAAGCATCAAGATTAAGGATATATTTGCTACATCAAAATGTTCTCAATAACCACGGCTCATTATTTTCCCATTTTTAATATAACGAATTTTGTCTATGCACAGCTGAATGATCCCCATTGTGCAAGCATGGCATATTTGCAATTTGTTAAAGCTGTAAATAAATGTTGTTTCATTTGAACATTGCTAAATGGTCTAGTAGAATTGCAGACGATACTGATGCTTAAGAGCCTCAGTATGTAAGAAACAAATACCTTTTGGGCACACACACATTACCACACAGAATGCCGCTTCTGTTGTCACTGCTGGGAAGAAATGTTTCCCATACTGGTACTTTATTATTTGACAATTGCCACAGTCTTCACAAGTAGCATGCTATATAACTGGTCCCGATGTATTTGGCTTTGTACAACTGCCTATCAGATCGCTTTAGTTAAGGATGTAAACAGTAGAACCTCGTTGACACGATACCGTTACATACGATTTCTTGGCGTCAACATTTGTGATTGAGAACACAAATGACTAAATACAGTAACACTGTTTTTAGCGGTTCGTAAGTTCCAGGAAAATACAATTTTTCGGCACTAATGTTCAGTACATTGCGAAACTGCGATCGCATACGTTTTTCGGCCATTAGATTCCATGTAAACAAGAAATTGCACCAGAAACGTGCGATCAAGAACAGTAGCTATCTGCCCGCCGCATTAGCTTCCACGCAATCCTCACCCGCCTGGCTCTAATGCATTAGACCGGTTCTGCCACCACAGGCTAAATGGCAGCTTTCATACACAAGTTACGTGCCTAAACGCCTCGGGCTATCCTGATGGATTACTAGTCTCCGTAGCTGAGACGATCTGCAGGGAAAGAAGGAAACATAACAGCGAGGTTACAGCTACCGACGAGCAGACTGGAATCGCTACAACCTTACAGTCCTTTTTCATACAGACATCAAGTCGCCCATTGACTTTAAAAAAATCGGTGGGCGGGTCAGTGTATGTGTGTTTTTTTTGCCCCACGCAGGCTTTGTTCAATATCTATGAGAAGCATCCCTATCAACACAAAGCCCAGTGTGAAGTTGAGCACCATAACCAATACGCGGGTTGTGAGCGAGGGGTCGTGTACAGAATCCCCTTCAAATGCGGCGCATGCTACGTGGAACAGACTGGCAAGTAACGATTGTCTGCGTTAACATGGCAATAATGTCAGGACCGGGAAGGAAGGTTTTTAGCTCTCCATTGCAGCGCATGCGGCTGTAAACCGGTGTTCGAGAAAACAAAAGTAACCTTTAAGCATATGGATGAGTGCGCAAGCATCATTGTTGAACCGGCCAGCATGGCATGAGAAGATTACCCATGCATTAGTAAGCCATCCCTGGACTTATCGCGAAAGGAGTTGGCATTCTTGGGCAACGCCAGCACATGCAGTGGGTGGTGATGGTATTTTGTTTTTATTTCATTTTTTTCTTCTTTCCCATATAAAACCTTGCATTGGACAATAAAAATTTGGCAGTAAGCACTTGTCCCTCATCCTGCTTCGCGCTACACCACATAGCCTCATGCAAAACCAAGTAGCCCAAACCTTCACCCTTCTAAGTCACGTGAAAACGCCGGCGCGCACTCGACCAGTTTCCTATTCCTGTACCAGCAAATCTTCTCCCAGCTCTTTTGCACGACACGTTCACAGCTACCACCACCAACTCTATTGCGATAAACATATCTTCACCTGTGTGTTTAACAGTGCCTGGGGTGTAGTGCCGTTGAAAGCCTACCTGCACGCTTTTAACTCTCTCAGATGCAGTGTACACAATTGTGCACACCAAGATAGTGCATCAACAGCAAAAGCACTGATGAAAGTAATGGCAATTAAAATGTGTCGCATATATCTTGAAACACTTGCGGTTGGAAATGTGCTGCAATTATGGATCGCATATGCAAAATGGTGTAGTAAAATGAGTGGGAAGGTCGATGGTTGGGTGTCCTTGCTCGATGACAGTATGTTGTATGTAGTGGGTTCACTTCTTTCATTGTTTCTCGCAATGTCATGCGCCAGGCATAATTTTCAGGCAGCTGAATAATTGTTTATCAAGCTCTTCAATACACAAAATAGTTGACGTTCTCATGTTTGATGTTCCTGTAGTTGAGTTTTTGAATGGAGTCCAGATTCTAAAACTTGACAAAACTTACTGAATAATTGAAAATTCTTATCTTTGCTGCAGCTGTACACTTTCTATTATTCTGATGATGCAAGAAATGTGAAACTAAGTTTTCAATTAACAGGATTAAGTGGTGTCTGAAAGGGTTAATAGGCGATAACCGAAACATGCCGCCGTTCCCTGCTACAGGTGGCGCAAAGTGAGCTTCAAAGTTTCACTCTTGCGGCATCGTATTGTGGTGTCACTCACCAGCTTGATTTCGTTTGCTTCCCGTCGCCGTCTTAACACATTACGCAATAGGAAAACGGCAACATGCGCCGCTCGGGCTCTACCAGCTCGACATGCTAAAGCGTCTCCTGCTGTGACTTGCGCAATGCTTCGTACTACTACTATGTAGACCTCAATCACAGCCGAGTGTTACATTTTTTTAATACCTTCAGAGCGTACGTTTTCCCACTTCTGTTTTTTCTCTAAAACGCATGCAAGAGTTTCTACTGTAATTATATGTTCATTCAAAATAGCAGCCTTTGTCATGGTGGAGGTAATGCTCGGGCATGTCGACGGTAACCAGGTCACGAGCAGACGATGTCAAGCAGACGTTACTTATGAAGCAGTAAGCTGCCATTTTGTACTGTCAGTGGTTGGTCAGTGCTGACCCTAGTGCTGCAAGGAGACTAATATCCGTGTCGCACAGGCAAATTTAGCAACATTGAGCAAGTGCATTTCAGCGCACTGAGTGTGACTTTGGTGGCGCACTGCTACACGAGTAAGAATGCCCATTGAAATTGATGACACTGGCAATAGTATCAGTAGGCACAACATATTTATTTTAGGCATAGTTTTGAACATACCTGTGGTATAGGTAAAAAACGGGATTTAGAATAAATTTTCGTGCAATTGAAGCAATCGATTGCAAATCATCACAAGCCTGGAAACACGATTTAAGAGGGCATCACATCCAAGGCAAGCAAAAAGAAACGCAGATTCCATTGCAGATGGCACAAGGACAGAACGCGAGCATTTAGAGCGAGTTATGGCAGCGCTTATTTGTTGCTTACAGACCACTCAGAGTATACTCGCCATTCACGCGCTTGGACAATACAGAGAACTACGTCACTTTTGCATATTCAAGAGTGCGTCTGCTACAGACTCAAGTCACAGGGCCGGTCAACTTGGCCATAAAACGCCAAAAGTTAAATGGACAGACTGCCATGCTCCACTAGATTTATTCGGCAGATGAGCAAAGTCAGAGTTCCACCTTTAAGCAAGCTCGACGAAAGATTGCACCGTTTGAGTGCATCATGAACGTGAATTCCAGCCACTTCACATTGCCTGCAACAGTGCAGGTACACGGCGTTTGTACAACGAACGTGTCACCATACTAAGCGGCGAGAAGCGGTATTGTCAAGGCAGCCCACGTGTGAGCGCCTTGGTCTCCTAGTCTGACCATGTGGTCATTGATGCACTACTGTCCATTGACTCGGAACAAACGAAGGTGGCTGCAAAGGTAGGGTGGCTAGCACAGGCATACACAGGCATGGCATGGAAGTGCGTTCTGCCGCGAGTGTCGCTAAGCATTCCTGTGCGACAGTCTGTGAATGACACTAGCGGCGAAACGCACTTGCTCAAGATGAAATATGCCCGTGTGACAGCAGTGTTATTAAATGCATCAAAGAGGCCACTTAATGACATACTCATCTATGTCCACGTGTATATCTGTTTTATACATCATGAGACTAGGTAATTATGCCATGAAAGCATATGAATTTCTCATCAGAAAATTAACCAGTAAGACATTCGCACAACTTGAACAACAACTGTTTTATTTTCACTCGGCTAACAGGAACATTCACAATGCATTGCTCAAACTTAAACAAGCAAAAAGATCACCGTTGGATGGCACACCGTGAAACCATGAATTGTACAGATATATCCCGCTACTTGCCCATAATGTTCACTGGAACTGCAGCTCCTTCGAAACGGCCGCTGCCAACGACACGTGCATGAACATTGCAACACTGTTCTTTATACTTCACGATACAGCTGTCTCCATCCTAATAACGGAATGATGCATGCACTATGCCATGTATTGCAAAGAACATGGTACAAATCCTGAAATGAATGTCACTAGCACATTGTGACTGGATCAACCTTTGGCACCTTCACAGCCACTTGTCCTGTAGGAGGTTAGAGCAATACCTTTTTTTCGATTGCAGCACAGATCCCTTAATGCATTTCCAAGCGCCAGCACCTCTAAATTTGTGCGCTTGACATAAGCTGCATTGTCAACATTTGCAGTCGGACAGATCCTTGTAGTGTTCAATGCAAGGCTTGCCAAATTGTTTTTCTTAACTGGCATACATTCTCAAACATGCTTGGTCTATGTGGGAAGATCACCCTGCGCATCCTCCATTCACATACTTTTCTCTGCTTAAATTGGACATTGCACAGTCAACAGCGCAAATTTACAGGCAATGCAAGCGGTTGCCAAATTGCGGCTCGGCACCTTTTGTCGTCGGCAGTGTTTTGGGGGAAGTTTGCCTCTTCATGTTCATAAACAGGGTGATTGGTGCAACATGCTCTTGGTCTGTGGTGGCACGACTCTATACTGATAATGTTTTGAGCCAGAAACTCGTTATGGTGGCTGCTGAAATGCACTCCATGTGATAATGATGAGAAGGAAGAAGTGCCAGGCTTGTGAACCAGTAGCAAGTGCTGCTGCTTGACAGCAACATTTGTACATTTACAAGGCACAGAGATGCAGCTTGACATGTGCTCGTGGTTTGCAGTAAAGTTGAGCTGTTGAGCGCACATAACGGTCCACTCATAAAGGAAACACCTAGATGGTAATAAAGTAAGCATACCTAAAATGATTTTACTTTGTCGAGAGAAGAAATGGCTGACAAGAGGCATTACGCTATCATTTATGCATTAAGATAGTCTGTGTGCCATACTCCAGTTCTCATTGATAGCCAAATACTGAATGGGTGCTCTCTAACAGTAGACTATACTAGACACACTTAACAGGCTAGCTGGTTTAACACACTGCAACCACTGGCTGAAGACTACGAAGAAGCATTCGTGGCCAGTGGCACACAAATCTTGCTTAACTCGTGCTGCCTTGGTCAACCCAACTTTTCTTCCCCAACACTTCATAATATACTTGACCTGCAAGTCAATGTAATAGTCATACCTCGTTATAATGAAACTGTATTCAAGGCAAAAACAAGTCATAATTAACATATTCGTTGATAATGCCGATTTGGCGAGAAATGCTTTAGATTTAGTTTGTAATATCGAGGTTTGACTGTTCTGTGCACAGAAGACTTCACGATTCTTCAGTGTTTCAACAGGAACCCAGATGTGTGCCTCAGGCACTGTGTTTGTAGCGTGTATATACTGGCTATATGTGCGTATTGGTAAACTCGTAATGTGCATGTCTTGCGGAATCTTCTGTGCAATGCTCCTGTGCAACTTTCAGGGAGAGACTTCTCGTGTAAGTAGCAAACATCGTCCTCAGAGCTTGCAGAAGAAGCCACCAGCCACGGGAACATTCTCCCCCGTCACATAGCGGGCGTCGTCGGAGACTAGGAAGGACACGACGCCGGCGCAGTCTTCTGGAGTTCCCAGCCTGCAGCAAATAGAGTCGGTGACTAACGTGAAGAACTATGCAGCAAGAAGCAATGACTGGCAGTACTTCCCGAGTCACATGAAAGAATACCATTTTTATTCATGTAAGACCTACTTTCTTTCACTCGCAGAGTGCGGCTAAAACTGTACAACGTCGTGCATGATGTACAGAGTAATTCCCACACTGTCTCCACACTATGCACACGTTTATTGAAAATTCAGCGCTACTGATCCAAGTTGTGCGGCATTATTCATAGTTTCTGCACTCGTCACCAAAGTTTACTACCTGACTGGTACACTTTCAAAGATGGTCATCCTCGGTGTCGTCCATGCTATTAAGTATTCCAGCAACGTTCAGCGACAGTATGAACTGACAGATTATTGTGTGTTCAAAACAATTTTTTTTTTAAATTTCTTGTCTCGAGTAGGAGTGCGGGTCTTGATCGAGTGTGGGCCTTGCACGAGTAAATACGGTAGTGAACCACAAATGGCAAAAAGTAGCTGCCAGAATTTCAACACTATACATTCGCTCTGGCCGTGTGGCTTCGGCACTCCACGGGGCTGAGCGCTAGATGCTGCTAAGTCTCTCACACTCCTTCCAGTTTCACCTCACTCGTTTCTATGAAGGAGCCATGGAGTGAGCTCTAGTAACAGCTTACAATGCACTTCTCCGACTGTGGAGGCCTCCCTCCTGTGTAAACAGTTTTACAGAATGCATTCCAGGATATTTTCAAAGGATGCACAAAACAGGTGTAGGCACATCAAAAAGGCAGACACGAGCGCTCACTATCAGCAGACCTGAGCAGTTAACAAGTGAACTGTGGCTGCTGTGCAGAGGACATTTGTGATGAAGTGACGAAATGAGGATAATGGGTGGTTTGAAAGGCAATGCATAAATAAAATGCAATAATAAAACCTTTCAATGTCTCTTCAATACCCTCATCGTACCATGGATATGTAGTCGTTATCAATATGAAAGGGAACAGCAAATGTTTCGTAAACGATTGCTCATGATGCTTACGTGATGTAGGAACGCCATACATAACAATAAGTTTTCTTCTAGAACTTTTAGTATCACTGAATAATTTTATGGAGGGCATGTTTGATTAGCCCCTGTGGGCATTTGAAAAAATTTAGCTGTTCTCTCTCATATTGATGGCGACTGTACAACTTTAGGACTTCCAAGACCTCAAAGTTTGCAATTTCTTTACAGCTCACGGATTTTGACGTTTCCAAAGAATGTGCATGCGCTGCAGCCAATTTTCCTTGCTTCGGGAACTCGTCTGAATAAACACGCATGAAGCAGGTATGCCTGTATCATTTCACGATTAGAAGATTCCCCAAGCGATAGAAACCAACGGGTGATATGTTTTCATGAACGGAATGTATGTTTCGTAAAATTTGAAGAAACATTTGAAAAATTGTAGTACAAGCCCGCATTCGAGGCAAGTTGACAGCTATGTGTGTCCACTGAAAATAGTGTAGATCACGTATAGATGTTGCTGTTAAGCATGTTCCTGTTTAAAGTGTGATGTATAGCACCACGCATAGAAATTTCGCATTTCGGCTTATAATGCGGAGCAAGAGTTGGCGCAATAATATGCACAGTGCAGTCTACTCTTCAAAGAAACACATGAGTATAGAGTATATGCAAATATTCCCTCTGGAAAACATGGAATTGCTCAGCTGTTCAGCAGATAACTTGTGGTTGGTGGCACTGGCACTTTTCTAAACACCTGCACAGTGCATTGACACAGCTCCAGCTAATAGCTCGAAAACCAGCAATGCGAGAGCTGCTCATTAAATTGTTCCCTTTAGCAGAGGATCGGAATGTACAGTAAGCCTCGGAGTGTTCTGTGTGATATTAGAGTAATCATTTCCACATGCACATGAGCGATCTCCTTCCAAGAAAAAAAAAACAAGCACTCTCTGCAACTGGGACGATGATAAACTAGAAGATAAAGAATATGTCGGTCACAGCACCATCCAAGAGAAAAGAAGATGAGCTACATGGGTGTCAGCCAATCGTAGCAGATCCCAGGCTGTAGCATCGCGAAAGTGATCGAGAGGTAAAACCATCGACTGGCAATCTAGGGGACCCAAGTTAAAATCAGCAAGGGGCACCACGCATTTATTTCTTCATAAGCTTTTTGCAGACCAATTTTGGGATTCCTGTCATGGTCATCAGCAAATATCAAAGCTAAAGTTAGCCCACACAGCTATCACTATAAAGGAACTTCCCACACGTGGATATAAATAATCACTTAATGCAGCAGAGTGCAGAAATGAGACTACAATCAGAAACAGAAGATATGAGTGCCCATGTCATCCGATTCCACGATCTTGGTCACGTTCTTGCATTGTTTACTCTATTAAGTCTTCCTTACCCACCAGCCTGGCTAACATGCTTCCCATCTTTCATGCAAACATCATTCTTGTCCAATGCTGCTCACCTCTTCTGCGGGACTTGTGTCAGAATGGCATCTTCTACGGACTGCTCTTTCCATAGCTGCAGCGTACAAGAAGCAAGAGATAAGGGACATAGTTCAAGCTCAGTTTAAAACTTCTATACAGTCAGCACATCACACAAGCGCTTCGTTGGAGCACCGTCACTGCATTCCACAAGAAACTGAATACACATCATGACACCTCATGGACCTGCAAGAACTCTTAAGACACTGCATGTTGCAAAAGCTCGATAAATCAAACTCATGTGCCGAGCACGTTTTATATGGTAGCCCCTCCAAATAGCTCTTGAAAATACAATAAAATGCTAGAATCCTCACAGGGTCAAAGTAATAGAGAAATTCTGTAAGCAGGAATTTCTAATCAGCTAACTTGCTCTAACCAAGATGGCCACGCTCTAGCTAGTAGCACTCTTAAACCTTAAATACTCATTTTCAAAACTTGGATGGTACGAGGGAGAGAAGGCAGGCAGCAGAAATGGTGTCAGCATCCCGCACATTAGCACCTTAATTAAGATCCCAACCCCATCATGATTAGGTAAAACTAGGTATGCAGAAAAGCCTGCTTACTGAATTTCGCATATTCCCCTTCTTCAGATCAAGGATTTAGTATGTATTTACAGGTTTCAACAGGCTCTAAAATGTCTAAATTATGCTTTGGGACACAGACGAATTGGGTGGACAGAATTGGGATTCTTTGAATGCTTGCGAAACACACCACAGCACCCCCTTCCCTGTACTGAAATGTGGCAAGCTAATAAACGGAAAGTGTGATGGTGTATGAATTCAGAGGCGAGTGTAGTGTGCACACCAACAAATCAGCTTCACCAAGTGGGAACCATGTGAAAAATTAAATGTTTCGCCGATTCCCAGCTTTAACGGGCATAAATGCACTATAAATTTGAAAAAAAAAAATTAAAAGATGGTGTGCGTGCAGAAAACAGTGAGATGTTCAAGTCAAGCTGACAACTCAAACGATCAGAGAGCCCCCATTAGGGTTGGTAATATCGATTAAATTTATCATGCAAAACAATTATTCATCTATGTCAACCTTTCATTAAATCAACTCAATCAATTAGGCCTGTTCAATTAACAGTTCTCAAGAGTTCGACAGGAGTGGCGCAAAAATGTTGAAATCGTACTGGAATGGCAGCGCACGAGCTGCCATTCCAGTGTGGCTGTGCGGCTGTGGTAGAGCAATTGTTGACTGTTCTTTTTTTAGTGCTAAGTAATGCCAGGCTGAATGCTTCCCCTCTTCACCCACACTACACACGCCACCACGCCACCCGAAGCCAGAGGCTTGAAATGCCCTCGCAGTTCAAGGCATACTATTGCAACCAAGTCGCTGATCGTCGTGTCACTCCCAGTCGAATAAAGACATGGCACAGCATACGTGCCACTTTGGAGCGCCTATTTTGACATAGCGATGGAGTTCGTGTCGATTCCAGCAAATCCATAGCATCCGAGCATCCATTCACACATGCTGGTTGTGTGGTGATACAAAGAAGGTGTCTGTTTCACCAGAACATCCCAGCCAATTGACATTGCTTCGCTCTGTAGAAAAGCAATTTAGAACAGGCAGCACTCAACCGTGCGAGCAAGGCAACGGGAACGCCGACGGCCGTGTATGGTCGACATCATCAGAGCAGATTGGCTGAGTGAGAACGATCAATGTTCAGATGTGTCAGAGAGACATGCTTCCGCTCTGTAGAAAAGAGCATGTGGCTTAAAATCCTAAACCAGTAATTTTCTTTTCCCCTGTGCATATTGCGATTTCTTGCATATTTCAGTTGGACTTCCACCTTTCACATTTTCAATTTTTCTTATGTCTTGTTTAACTTAGTGCCATGTATCCTATTTAATTGTGCACTAAGTGCCATTTTATAACATAATATTGTTCATCGATTCAAAAGCCACTAGTGTCAACTATATTTAGTCTTAACAACTTAAAGATTATCCTTTATCAAACGTTTGTACACGTGTGTTTCAAACTTGGTTCCACCTCTCGAACATTAAAAGAGGGTCCTACAAAAGTAGATAACTTCGTTTCAACATTTTTAAAAGAAACCTGGCCTCGAAAGTGATTAATCGATCAAAGGCTAAAATGATAAATGATCAATCGTTAATTGAATAAAAAAATTTATCGACCATCCCTAGCCCCAATTTTAGGGGGCTTAATTTACAACAGGCATTGTTTTACAAAACATTTGTCAGTTCCACCTGAAGGCGAAGCCCTGAGGGCAACTGCAGAGTTTTGCGCTGCACTGAAGGTGTCTCGGGAAGCTGGCGCGATAAGCACCGCCACCGAAGAAAAAGACCGCGAGCGACAATTTGTCAGCGGCCAACAATGGATTGCAGAGATTTAGCTTGACACTGACCGTGGTGTGTAGTATGCACACAGCTGCTTGGCAGGAACACTAATGCGTGCGCGCACAACGCTCGTGCCAGCAGCGAAAGCCAGAACGCTGCCCTCACACCAGCAGAGCTGAGTGAGTAGAGGGACGGTGCGTCTGCTTGAGTTCATCGCTTTTGCAGCCAAACACCACCGCACGTCTCTGGGGACTTTCCAACCCTTCACCCGTGGGTTGTACATGCGCCGTCATTAACAGGATAGCACGATAACAACAACGGTGACAGTGCGAATGCACCTCGAGCAGTCCGCATAATTGCCATCGCTATAAAACGGTGAGCAGCTACAACTACTCACCGCTTGGCTGAATTTGGTCTTGATGATGCCTGGAGCGATGCAGTTCACACGGATGTTGAGCGGCGCTACCTGCTCTGCCACTGCTCGTGTGAGGCCCAGCAATGCAGTCTTGGACACTGAGTACGCACCGAGGAGCTGCATGCACAGAAATGTAGCAGGGTAAGACAGCCAAATTCTAAACAATAACTCATATGCATGAATTAAGTTCATTTGGACAAACCAATTGTTCGAATTGAAGCTCTAATTACAGCTCCTCTAGCACAAGCTTACAGTGCACAAGCACTGTCGCCGTCTCACTATTAGTGACATTGCAGGAAAATGTAGTGGAGATTTAGCGACTTTCGCATCTCACTTTGGCGACAGGCTTCAAAAATTTATGGCAACACTGCTTCCAAGTTACTTTATCTCGTAAAGTTTCAACACCGTAGGTTAGTACAGGCAGAATTCATTGATTACGTATGTTTTTCCCTTCAAGGATATCAGTGAGCTGCCCTACACACATTTATAAATAGTGCAAAGAGACCACAGAAGACGTTTCTTCTTTTTTGTAAAGAAAGAAGGTTGAAACATTGGCGGTACTCACGGGGAATGACTGGTAAGCAGCTATGGACGAGACATAGACTATAGAACCTCCCCTGCAAAGTAAAAGGAAGTGTTTGACATGTATCCATGGTTACAGGCAGCGCAAAACAAGCAACAAGCACGCAGAGATAAAAAGAATGTTCTCTCACCCTCTCTTCTCTAGGTGAGGCACAACTTCTTTTGTGAGCAGGAAGGCGCTCTTCACGTTGATGTCAAAAATCTTTGGAAGCAAAAGATGTACAACACGTGTTACCTGAAGGACCTCGTAAACTACTGAAAGCTCTTCTTAGGATCACATTTAAATTGCATTGATACACTGTTTAAAAGAGGTGGAGAATGTGTTTGATTTGAAGGGAGTCAACCTGCGAATCTTCCTTAAATGTTTTTGAATGTGCCTGGCATGAGCAGAGCAATCACAAGTTGCCACTTGTATGCATTCACAGATTCCCTTATCCTTATCATCGTTGCCACGACTCTTAAAGCTCTTACTGCGCTTGAGCAACATGGAGAAAGAGCATTGCTCCAGCCACTATTGCACTGAGCTCTGGTATCAGCATGGCCTGGCCTCTGCGATCATTCAGTTGCACCACCCAATCTCGGAGGCCATAGTATCAGAACAGCAATAGCGTTTGCCGTCACCAGATGGCGCCACCACCACATCAATCACCCTAAGGCAAGCGCTCCGCTGCAACACCTAAAGATACCTGGTAATTAGCCATGATGTTTATCACATTGTTATCAGTGCATTACATTAAAGGCCAGTTGCAATGAAGTATTTTGGCTTAATTGGCCCTAACATGTTATCAAACAATCTTGGCAAAGCTGTACCACTGGTAATAGTAAACTTTCTTTCATTAACAGCCTTCAAATAGCCCCTTATTAGATGACATGGGCACCTGGTGGATCATGGATATGTGCAGGACATAGAACACAGGTTCCGAGATCTTCAGTGTGAAATGGGCCCCGACTAATCTTAAAGGTCCATTCCAAGAAGTCGCGCTGTTTCTATGTTTTGTGTATTAAGTAATTTCAGGCAAACAATCTTGGCGACAATACTTTTTTTTTTCATTTTGGCATACAAAACCGTATTTGTTGCTAGCTTTCTGTGACACATCCACTCATATATCAAACACAAATTTTGCAGAGTCTACAGTGTTTGAAACCAGGCCTTTTATGTGGTCCCAAATTTTAATGGGGTTTGCCTTTAAGCCCAAAAACTAGCAAAAGTTTCACAGAAATGGCAAAAAGTTGTTCAGGTGAAAGTATAAGCTCCCCAATATGTGTACTATTTGAGCAATTGGCCCGGTGCTAATGCAAGGTCTAGGGAGGTTTATCTGTAATGTTAAAAAAGTGTTACAGGTTCCCTTCACACTTCAAATGCTGTGCTTCCTAAACAAGCCTACGTCATAAAGTTAATCTTGTAACTATAATCCGATGTGTAGCACCACAAGACTAGCATGCAAATGGGCCTTTATCAACTGGATGCGAGAGCCATGAAGTGAAACTCACTTTGTCCCAGGCGGCCTCCGGCGTCTGGCCCAAATGTAGGTGCCATGAAAAAGAAAAATGAACTGTGAACATCACAGGCAAAATGAGTCAAAAACGTCGCGTCTTTTCTTTTTCGGTTGAAGTTTACGAGACGATTCGGTAATGGGGACTGAGTCACTAGTTGAGTGATTGATTTGATTAATGTTCGAAAGCATCAGCTGGGCTAAGAGAGACACTGGAGTGGGGGGGGGGGGGGCTTCTTGCACATAAATAAAAATGCGCAAGCACTCTTGCACCTCACTCCTACCAGAGTTTGGCTTGAAATCAAATTCACAGCTCCGCTCAGCAAGTCAACATAGTGCAGCCATTGAGTGGCAACTCGGAAAATGGGGCACATGAAAGGTGAGCCTAGCTTTCCAATAAGTAGTTCCAATAAGCCCACCACTTGGCATTCACAGGAAAAGGGCCCAGCCAGGCAGCAGGCGAGTAAATTCACACAGGCAACTATCAAAAGCAGTGCATGCTGTTGAGCTAGCTGGTGCATGTCGAACAGTACATATTTTAGAGCCAAAAACGCAATTGCACAAAAGGAAGGAAGTGCACCGCCCTGTGTTTCGTACTCGTGTGACCGTGTTCCTGGTGCTAAAATATTTACTGCACCTATCAATGCGGAAAAGTGAACATCTACTGACACCAGCAGTAGACTGAAATATGCAAGATATTGAAGTCATAGGTGTGTCTCCCCTTTACATTCACTTTTTAACCGCATTTTCTTGGCGAGCCATAATTTTAACTTTGTTCTTATAACCATAATTCTCTAGTATAGTTTTAAATTACTAAGAGGCTTTCTCACTGTCTTTCATTTTTAGTGGCAGTTAGATATTTTTTTTCTTGGATAGCCAGCTACTTCCATCTCTAGTCAAGAGTTCGACGAAAGCTCGTCTGGTCAGGTAGCATGTTGGGTTAATGAAAATTACGGTCACTGACCAAGTCAAAAAAGTGTTTTGACGTTCGGAACCTGTACAGGTTCCTTGTTCACAATGCAGCGGACGTAGCATCGTTGTCCAGTTAAATATGCAGTATATGACGTAATGAACGGGCATAAACTTGAGGCATGTTTCCATCTGTCCTGTTAACGGTATCTGGCGTCGTCTGTATCAGCAGAGATTCTAGCAGCAGTCTCGTTGTCGGATTTTTCTCTTTAGCCATGATTGCAGCATTTTCCCAAGCGATAGAGTGCTGACTCTTGTGCACATGCTCCGCCAGTGCGTTGTACACGTGGCGGTGATTTTGAACATCGCGCTTGTGCTCTTTCAGTCGTCGAATGAAGTTTCCTGTTTCGCCAATATAACAAAAGTTGCAGTCTTGGCACGGGATCTTATAGATTACCCCCGGGAACTTTTCGTCTTGTAAGCGGTCCTTCACGTTGACAACTTTGCTGCGGAGCTTGTTAGATGGCACATGCGCAATGCGTAAGTCATATTTTGAAAATATCCTTGAAAGCGCTTCTCTGATACCCGGTATGTAGGGAATGCTGGTCCCGTATTCAAAGCACGCAGCAGTATACAAGCAGTATTCAAAGCAAACTGCAGAAGACGCTGTCCACTGTCTTCCCGCCAGCCTGCCCTCAGCACAAGAAGTTGTACTATCGGTTATTGTGCACCAATGGTTCAGCCCCTGCGATCTACGGTCTCCCCGAAAGTGCACAAAACAGGCGTACCTCTTCGGCCAATAGTCGACTTCACTCGTTCACCGCTCTACAAGCTATCTGGGTATCTGCACCAAGTACTCAGCCCCCTAACCGGCCACACCACAACACACGTTGAGAACGCTTCAGCATTCGTGGAAACTGTGCGTGACCTTCATCTCAGTGATGACGATGTGATGGTGTCGTTTGACGTAACCTCCCTATTTACGAGTGTTCCTATCGACTTGGCCGTCGAGACCTGCAAAGAATCCCTTTCCAAGGACGCCAACCTTGCTGACTGGACACCCCTGGATCCTTCAGGCTGTGTGAACTGCTTCATTTGTGCTTAAGTAACACGTACTTTACTTACAACTCTAAAATATACAAGCAGACACAGGGGACTGCTATGGGGGCATCAGTATCCGTTACAACCGCAAACCTTGTAATGGAAGCACTGGAGAAAGAAGTTCTAAGAGAGTTCAAACCTGCACCGAAAGTTTTTCTGCGCTATGTGGACGACTGCTTTTGTATCCTGCACAAAGACGACGTCGACCGGTTGCTACAAAGCCTCAACTCCATACAACCGACCATACAATTTACTCTGGAGCTAGAAGAAAACGGCAAGCTGCCTTTCCTCGACGTACTCGTACGTCGTTCCGACGGCGGCCTATCCTTTTCCGTTTATCGTAAAATGACCCATACCGGTCGCTACCTCCACTTTGCGTCATGTCACCCAACTGGGCACAAGACTTCTGTCGTGTCATCTTTGATCCATCGGGCCACCCACTTATGCTCCAGTGAAGAAGAACTCCAAAGAGAACTTCTTACGGTACGCCAAGAACTGTCCAATAACGGCTATTCGGCTGCTTTTGTTCGCAGAATCGAAAAACGGGTGCTGAATCCTCAGCCATCCGAGAAACGAGCTTATCAAAAACGGGCCAGCATTCCCTACATACCGGGTATCAGCGAAGCGCTTTCAAGGATATTTTCAAAATATGACTTACGCATTGCGCATGTGCCATCTAACAAGCTCCGCAGCAAAGTTGTCAACGTGAAGGACCGCTTACAAGACGAAAAGTTCCCGGGGGTAATCTATAAGATCCCGTGCCAAGACTGCAACTTTTGTTATATTGGCGAAACAGGAAACTTCATTCGACGACTGAAAGAGCACAAGCGCGATGTTCAAAATCACCGCCACGTGTACAACGCACTGGCGGAGCATGTGCACAAGAGTCAGCACTCTATCGCTTGGGAAGATGCTGCAATCATGGCTAAAGAGAAAAATCCGACAACGAGACTGCTGCTAGAATCTCTGCTGATACAGACGACGCCAGATACCGTTAACAGGACAGATGGAAACATGCCTCAAGTTTATGCCCGTTCATTACGTCATATACTGCGTATTTAACTGGACAACGATGCTACGTCCGCTGCATTGTGAACAAGGAACCTGTACAGGTTCCGAAACGTCAAAACCCTTTTTTGACTTGGTCAGTGACCGTAATTTTCATTAACTAAAATGATCTTGTATTGTTTTCGCAGCTGATATGCACGGATTCTTTTCTCTTTTCTGAGAGTTGTGGAGGGCAGATTTCTCAACAGAAAAAGCACGCAAATTTAAAAAAGATGATCTTGAAGAAAACTATACTGTACAGCAAGATATGTTGCACTCTTTACTTGAATTAGCAGTTTGATTCTCTATGCACAATACTACACCTATTAGTGTTACCTAGTGATTTAGAATTTGCCTTCTTTCATAAATCATAATGGCCAGGATGTTCAATGTACTGAATGAAATCAAAGTGAACTAACTGAAAATGCAAATGAAACAAATACAAAACGCTTTATAGACTTCAAAAAGGAGACACAACCTATGACACCTGTTTGATGTGTAAGCGTTCTAGAATGTTACAGCCATCACAAGAAAACGCTGGTGCATTTCTTTTTCATAATAAGCAAGACATTCCGCTCCACTCACAGTTTTAACAACAGGAACGTCACTCGCTAGCCGAGAGGCCAGTTTGGCCGAGGAATGGGAGTCTTCATCAAACCAGCCCATGTGTTGCCGCAGTATGTTGGCCAACACAGCAACCCGCAGGCGGAATGTCAGGTTCTCACCAGCAATGCCTACACCAAGCGTCTGCACAAAGTAAACCACAGTTCAAGTAACAACTCTTGTAACTATGATCAGTTCAATCAAGTTTGTTGCACTATGAACACCATAAGCGAGGGAGAACAACTTGGTATAACACAACCCTGTAAGTCATTATGAACCAGGAAGATTGCTCACAACTTATAAAGGTCTATTCCTCTGTAACTGCCATGGGAAGGATACCATGGAATCATGGTCCGAAAGTGCGACTAAGCTAAATGAGTTCAGTTTCCATAACTTTGACAAAAATAATCAAACAGCGTTGTGCAAACTAACTACATAATATCAGACAAGACACCATTCTGTTCATCAGAACTACACACATCGTCATCACCTGTGCCCAATGCTCGTAAGTCATCTAGTCTGCTCATAGATGTCTGGCATCACCGTCTGTCACTTTGTATGATTGTGGCTAAGAACAACAAATGCTGACTTACCCTGAAGAAGTGCCCCAGACCACTAGCAGCTGCCAGGACCAAGAACATCATGGACCAGAAGAAAGCAGCGTCTTGCATCTCTTGCCCAACCAGGGTGAATGTCTACAATGCGAGAGTACAAAGTTACTAGGTTAGCACTACTCTGGCAAAGGTACTATGGTTAACAAAGCAAGCTGAGAGTGAGGCTAGGTGGGGACAGTGCAAGTGCTGACATCCCATTCCCATTCTCATCTTGTTTTTTTCAAAGCTGCATATAAAAGTATTTCCCCGCCTGCTCAATTCAGAAACCTTTTATAGTGACATCCTATTTACACTTCTATCTTCATCTGACTCAGTACACTGCACAAAACGAATGCACAAGATTTTTATTCCTCGTTTCGGAAATACACAATGAAATCTAACAGGTATCTATAGATGTACACCTGTGAGCAAAAGTATACGGACCACAGGGTCACCGAAAAAACTGAATTTTTTCGTAATTAATAAGCATAAACTGAAATTAACGGGTACACTGAAAAGTTTGCAATGCCAAGTTTGGACTGCAGTCCTCAATTTCAAGTTCATAGGCAGAGGGAAAAATCGGCTTTATCACGCAACCCCTAGTTCGTATACTTCTGCGCACGGCTGTACATGTTATTGCAGAGGTTTATGAAAAGCACAAAATGTGTGAAATACGTTTTTTCTTCCAAGATCTGGCTGTACAATGTGGAATCAAAAGGCTTTGTGGATTGGAACTGGTAGAAGTACAGATAGATAAGTTGACTTATTGATTGGTCGATTGATTGATTAATTTGTAAGGTTTAATGGCCCAAAACAATGCTGCTTTCGTCTAGGCACTCTCGCGAAAGGGCTCTGGTTTACGTTTGACTGCCTGAGAGTACTTAAAATGCGCACCTAAATTTAAATACATGAACATTCTTGCCTTCTGCTCCGACTGAAATGAGGCCACAGTGGCCAGGAATCAAACCCGCAAACTCCTACCAAGCTGCAGAATGCCATAGACACTGACTCACCATGGCATGTAGAATTTCAGATTGTACAAGTCTGTTCCATGGTGCACACATTGGGCAGGGGAGATTTTGCATGTTTTCATCAGCTGGTAGCAGTTGCAATGGTGAATTCTAGAGGCGGAATTGGAGCAGCCGATGGCCTTCGCCAGCGAGTACCTCTTTCTGGTGCAACGCCACCAAATCCATAACTGGAACACAACCTACGCTTCTGGAGCCCGTAGCGTGAGAGAGGCAGCAGAAGTTCTCTACCAGATTCAGCATTACCCAGGGTACCCTGCACGTGGTCATCTGCTTTCGCTGTTCGCTGCTAGTGTCATCAGCCTGTCTATGTTTGGTCTTGCATTTCGAAGTCAGAAGTTTTCAACTTGGATATCTCACCAAGCATTGCCGAACAAAGTCGTCAATGAAACCGACAAAGTTTCCTCTGCCAAAACTAGCGAAGCCTAGTCAATCTAGTATTCGCCAATGAGAATTTGGTCATGCATTGACTGCACGTTCGTCTATCTGTAGCAACAGCATAACAATGGTCAAGATACAGGCCACAATTTTGTAGCGACACCTTCAGATCAATGCTATGCCCCTCTTATCAACCACTGTTCATGGCTGGCTGATCCCGTTGATAACGCATGCGCAGCATCGCTCAGACCACTAACGAAGAGTGAAAAGCGTGAAAAGGAATAGCTTAAAAGGCATTGCTAGAACATCACGGCCACGGCATGTTTTTGCTAAGGGCAAGTGTATGTGCACACAGCAACATGGATTGACAAACTTGGGCTACATGACAGAACGATCATTTTTGAAAGATACTTTAATTTTTGCAATATTTCGCAAAACTAGCACAGCAGTGTTTCCACACAGTGATAAGCTAATGTACTTGGCACTGTGTTAAGAATGACGTCGCTCGTAGACACCAGCGCATCTTGCACTAGTTACGGGAAAGATGGCGTGCTTGGCTCTGTGCCAGGAATGTTGTCACTTCTAGACGCCGATGAGCCCTGTACTACACCGACTTTGTTAATGTCACTGCTGATACCACACACTGTTTGATAGTCAGAAAAGCATTTTGCATAAGCATGCATAAGGCTGTAACAAACCGCCTGATATAAGAAGCCCTTTGCATGGATAAGTTTGTGGACATGAGTAAACTACCCGTTTTGCTGCTGGAAAAAGAAGGAGGGGGGGGGGGGGCATAGCGTGATTACAGTCAGTACACAATGTATTAGCCTCGTACGCTTTAGCATAATTCTTGAGTTTGCATGTATCTTTCGGTGTCTGTAGGGGCATACACGCTGCTCCATTTTGGTTATCTAAGCATTCATACTGATGTCAGTACATTTATCGTAAAACAAGTTAACAGAGTGATAAAGCTTATCAGAATGATAAAGCATCCTGATCTTGGAAAATGCAATGCACTGAGTTTGCAATACACATCTACCAAGTTAAGAGAAACTTCCAGAATATTTCATTTCAAGGAAGTGACATGTACATACTCACATTGAATATTTCGCTGTAGAATACTGCAAACACAGGCAGGGATGCTCCAACCACAATAGAAGCCAGGGAAACCAGGAAGAACCAACCGCAGTCGGGCCGGGCTTTTTGCAAAATCTTGCGGGCAGACGGAAGTTCAACATCTTCCTACAAATAAACACAAACCTGGGATATCAGAATTACCACTTTGAGAATTATCAATCAGATAAAAAAAAAAAAAATTGAAAGAAAGAAATGCAGCCAGGGAGAAGATAAAAAAAGACATTAGAAATTAACAATAGTACAAAGTAAAGAATATGCTCTGACATAATTATTGCAATACGTATTGAAGTGGCATAAGTAAGGCAATTAAATGCAGGAAAGTCTCGAAAGCCTAATCTCTGTGTAATTTATCATATTTGTACATGTGCCTAACATTTCAGATCTGAAGGTTGACGTCTGCACAAGTGTAACAGTAGCTGTCAAGCACATAAAACGAAAGTGAAAATGAAGTGAAGACATGCTGTAGAATGATACTGCCATAGCTATTCAAAATTAACTGCAAAAATTTCACAGGGGAAAAGATTTGGCAACATCGCCCAATGCATGTGTTGCTCATGCTTCACTTCCATTATTTTCGAGATTCATTCCTTCTACTGTTCTAGAGCTTCCGCTATCTGTCATCATTTATCTCCTTGTGATTGTCCCATTAGGCATTCTATGCATCCATTGGGAGTGTTGTTGAATGATTTATCATCTATGAAGAGCTGATATATCTATTCATAGATGTGTCATGAGCAGCTGTGTCTTTGCTGAGCTTTCTACATACAATTTAGCACAAACTTCATTGCCACTGAAGCTTTTTCTGTAGCTTTTATGTGCATGTCTGGTACCTGCAGCATTGACAAAAGCATAGGTACCTTTGCTTGAGTTTGAGTTTTAACCTCCTTTTGCTATAAGAAGGCAACATGAGCCACAAGATAACGTTTGCAAAGAAAAATTATTATTGCTCACACAATTATTGAACAAGACCATTGTGATCAGGAGACCTAAGCCAAAAAATATGGTTCGAATTGAAAAGATCAAGCTTCCTGACAGAAGGCGTCCTGACAGAAGGCGTCCTGACAGAAGGCGTCCTGACAGAAGGCGTCCTGACAGAAGGCGTCCTGACAGAAGGCGTCCTGACAGAAGGCGTCCTGGCAGAAGGCGTCCTGACAGAAGGCGTCCTGACGATGGAGGCTAGCATGTGTGCATAAAAATTCAAAGAAATGTGCAGGACAGTTTGGTTGTGGCCTCTCCTTAAATATAAAAGAGAGAGAGTAGTAGTAGAAGACAGTAGAGTAGATTTTTTTTTGGTGCAGTGGTATCCCAGGCCATATTGCACCAAACGCATGGTATAGCAGCTACATGTTAGTTCATAAAATATGCAATGATTTGGCTGTTCAGGAGCCTAAAACCGTTTATGTGTGATGAAGGTATTTCCGCATATTCAGAGTCATCGTCATTACCAAAACCTGGGATCCGTCACATGCAATTTATGAGCAAACGCACGCAGGTGCCAGGCAGCTAAATATTATGTCACAGTGTTATTCTCCATGAGGAGATAAGGCTGTGGCTAGCACTGATATCAGACATCTCTGGTTTCTTATGAAAGAGAGGGAAGAAGAAGAAGATAAAAGGAAACAAATAGCCTGCCTTGATGAAGTCATCAGCGAGACGACTGCACTCGCGATCAAATGGCGAGATGCTTTCCAAGAGCAGTGCCTTCCTGCGCCTTCGCAGCCGTTCTTCTTCGCCATCTTCGTCCTGTCTTGCTGGAAAAGACTTGGTATTAACAGGCTGCACATACAACAGGAGGAAAAGCAAGCGGAAGAAGTAACAATGTGCGCTCAATCAGCGAGGCACACAAATTCTAGCTCATGAGTGCTAGAAAACTTACGCACAAACTGTGATGCAACAGAAACACAAACTATAGTCTGGCAAAAAGCACATGAAGAAAGTAATGTGCGCTGACTGATGAAGCACACCGATTCTAGTTAATCACAGAGAATAACAGTGTGGTAAAATAATGTGGGATTAATGTTCTGCACTCAGGGATGAAGGGCATATATGCTGGCAAGCTTACAAACTAGAGTGTAGCGCAAGCAATGTTATAGGACGTGGACAGTTCACTGTTAGGCAGTAAGCACGGCAGCCTGCTTTAGGTACCAAGACACTAAACCTCTTTGAAATTTAATGCGCATTCTTTAAAAAAAATTAAAACTGATCACAACAATCACACTTTTTTCGCACTCTGATATAGTAAGTATGAGTGCACTCACAAGCTTGTGAAGTAGGGTAACACCTCTAGCAAGATGCTCTAGCTGGAAAACATTCCAAACAGAAGGCAGGTCTGATAAAAGGCAAAAAAAAAAAAAAAAAAAAATGGCACGAGGCATACACCATGCTCTGCACCTCATTTTCCTTCCTCGCATATGTTTGCACCGTTTTTCAAGAAGTTGAATTACCAACTATCCCTTTTGAAGCTGCTACAGTGCAGCCTAGTGATCTTAGCAGTCTGGTGAATACATAACCAAGCAAACAAGCTTACAGGCAGGAGGACAGGACTCAGTGGAGGTGCCGGCACCTCAGCATCTTCATTTTCTGTGAGCTGGCTGAGCATGAGCTGAAGTAGAACCCTTTCTTTGCCACCAGGTCCTCATGTTTGCCCTGCTCCACAACATGGCCTTCGTCCATCACGTACACCATGTCTGCTTCTCGTAAGGTCGACAGTCGCTGCGTTACCACCACCGTTGTGCGCCGAGGACTGCCCTGCAAGCAAATGTGTAGGTCAGCTGTAGCCTTATAGGCTGCCAAATAAATCTGACCAAGCATGACTTGACAACTTGTCAGTCTTCTGCTCTCCAATTATACATAAAATAATTTTATGACTGTAACTTCCCTCATTAAAGTCCTATATGGGGCCCCTGAGCTGCTCTAGATCACAAACAGCCACTGATAGCTATTGTGACAGTAGAGGTCAGGACAGCAAATAAATTTTTCCTCTCATAGACCTAGAACCAGCACCTCAGCAGCTGATTGAGCGGAGATGTATATACTACTAGTGTCTTGCAATATTCCAATTAAATTGAAAATCCACAAACTTTTCACTACCGGGGAACTGCACCAGCTCTCAAAAACCCTTACATACATTTCCCCCAGCCTGAGCATGCACTCAAGGGTACAAAGGCATGTTCTTCCACAGAGAACCTTCGCCCATTTGATCAATTGCTTATATGAGGCTTATTAAATGGCAATATATACGCTGGAAAACCGGGGATGCGGGAGATGGAAATTCAAGACGATGAGCAACACCGGAGAACAAGGTGAGAGCAGGAGCCAACGTTTCGACAAGTGGACTTGTCTTCTTCAAGGCCTTGAAGGAAGACAAGTAGACTTGTCAAAACATGGCTCCTGCTCTCACCTTATTCTCGTCGTGCTCAATACACAGGATGTCCCAGCTATCACGCAGCATGATTTTAAAAAAGAGGAACGGCGTTATGCAAAGCGAACCTAGTCCGTATTCTTTCCAGAGCAGTGGAGTAGCCGCCAGTAATTTTTTCGTTACTGAGATTTATTTAGCTAATTGTAATTAATTATCTAACTCGATAAGTACTGTCCTAATTGTCAAAGTGTCAATCAAGAAATTGTAGAGAAACATGAAAAACTCCCGATACAGCTTTCTCTTGCTGAGTACGTGCTACATAAAAGTGTTTTCCAAGCGTGAAAGAAACGTGTGAATACACGCAAAGTGCCCCGAGCGACCAGTCGCGTGGCAATTCTGCGTGTATTTGCGAGCTTCTTTCACACTCGGAAAAACACGTTTATGTAGCACGTAGTGAGCAACAGAAAGCTGTATCGGGAGTTTTTCATGTTGCTCTACAATTTTATGATTGACGCTTTGACAATTAGGACTACTTCTCAAGTTAGATAATTAATCACAATTAGATCATTAAATCTCAGTAACGAAAAAATTACTGGTGGCTACTCCATTTCACTGGAAACAATACAGACTAGGTTTGCTTCGCTTAACACCGTTCCTATTTTTTTCAATCGTGCTGCGTGATAGCTGGGACACCCTGTATATGCTGTAACACTCCTTTAAACAGAGTCAACAGGTGGCTTGGTGGCACTCCAATCAAGTCAGCTGCAAGTTCCAAACCAATTCAGTACTTACCTTTTGAATAGGCTATGGCTAAGACTGCTAGTTCTCAGGCATATGTTGTGACAGAAAGCACATGGTGTAATAGATGTGAAAACAGGAAAGGGCTGACACAGTGACTTGAGTGCTCACTCACTGAACCCTCAAGCACCTCTGAAAAACAGCTCGGGAACCCTTGGACAAAGAAAACATAGTGCAGCTAAAATCACTACCAAATCCGAGGCATTCACAAGACCGCACTCATAGCTGCAATTAGAATCTAAGACATCACTCCTGCATGTCCTCCTTGAACGTTAACTACAAGGATCACCCACATGAAATGCAAGCTGATGTGCATGAGCTGTCTACAACCAATTTCTAAGTCAAAAAAGCACTATCACTTGCAAGACACAAGTATACACCCTTCTCACCCAAGCCCTCATCCACCTTTTCCGAGGTCCCACAGAAGATCCCCCTCCCACTGTGGTGACTGCCCGAACATCTATCATATCCCGTGAATATGCCACCTTCAGCCTCCTGCACAACCTTATCCCACCTCCCAATCACCACCTTGGGTGGCTGACTACGGCCACCACACTGCAGGAGCAGGAGTACCAGGCGGTGTATGCTTATCCGGCATCATATATATGCCAACAGAGGGGGCCTGGACTGAGGCCGCCTGCTCATTATTCCAATGAGCAACATATAAAGCTTGAGCTCTCTCTATCTCACCTTCGCAAGGGTGCGCAGAAGGTGGGTTTCAGAGGCCGCATCCAGCGCACCGGTTGCATTGTCCAGAAGCAGTATCCGAGGAGTCTTGACCATTGCTCGAGCGATAGCCAACCGCTGGCGTTGCCCTCGACTCAGCTGGCAGCCTTGCTCACCTATCTCTGTCTCGTAACCCTGACCAAAAAGAAATAACCAGATTCTTAACTTCCCATTGTTAAATTAATATTGCCTGTGTAAGCAACACTGCACAAGCAGATGGGAATAGCAAATTGGCCAAGTTTGTAATGATCTAAAGATAACTGCAATAAATGGGCCAAATATACCAATTATAGGTGACACAGAATGCATGCTAGCTTTTGAAAGTTTGATGAAAGCATTCTCAAAATATACGCACCTGAAGCATAGATGCAATCACACTGCATCTGTGCACACAGACCACAGATATCTCAACCCATCACTACATTAAATGAGACATAGCTTCTATATGGAAGAAGATGAAAAATGAGACACATATACTCTGCTCCTGTACTCCATTGAGGCAGAATGCATAACCAGGACCCTTTCTAAATGGAAACCCGCACAAAATCCTCTATCTCAAGCTGTCAGTCGTATACTACAAGCAAGGCTTGGTACTGTCAAAGAAAGTTATTCTGCCATCGAAACTAAAAGCCCATATCGCTACATGTATTAGCCTGTAATTGATATTCCTGGCCACCAGTGTGTGCACGTGCATGAGTTTTGCTTTGGGGATTGACATGCCAGTGTTCTTCTTTCTGGGATTTTAAGTGCCAAAACCAGTTCTGATTATGAGGCACACTGTAGTGGAGGGCTCTGGATTAATTTTGACCACCTGGGGTTCTTTAATGTGCATTACAACACAAGCGCATGGGTGTTTTTGCATTTCGCCTCCATCAAAAATGCGGCCGCCTCGGCCGGGATTCGATCCCGCAACGCCTTAGCTGACTGAGCCACCCTGGCGGGTAACATGCCAATGTTAGTAATAATTGCTGCTATGCCAGGCATAGTCAAGTGCCACACGATGAATCTGCCACCTATTGTCAAATGGCCAGCTGCATCTACGCAGTTCGCTGTACGGCTAGATTATTAGTTGCCCACCTCATCTGCGTAGTAATAGCAATGAGTCACATAGGATTGTGAGTGCATAACCTAGTGCCAAGTCAAGCTGCAAATTTTCAGCATTTCTTTAGAGTCTTGGCATTTTGTCCATTGCCTTTTGCATGCTTTATAGCTTAGTAATAAATGAGCAACAACTCACCCAACTTCTAGTTCTATGGAATCACGCACTTTTCTCAAGATAAGAGGATTCATACATGCAGAAATGAAAGCTACACTTGCCAGTTTTCGTAAAGAAATACAGCAGGCAATGTAAGGAGAAGCCGACATAAGCAATGGAGTTGTCTTTTTGTGAGGAGTCAGTCATGCTCACAGATCCCACATGCAAAAGCACATGAAAGCTACCAAGACACATAATCAGAAACAGGCACAACAAACATGTACCAAGGTTACGAAAGACAGAATTTGGCCAGAGAGAGAAAAAAAAAGCAAATAAATTATATGCTGTTGTTTCAAATAGAGCACAGTTTAAAGGAGAAATTGTGGCTTTTGATCGCAGTAAGACACTGCAACAGTACAATTGTGGCAAAAGCAACTTCACCCATTCAAACTGCAACTGATGCATGTGGAACTGAAGTCGTCAATTGTATAAAACTAAAGTAAACACAAACAACAACTTCACATCAAGCCATTTATTGCCATCAAGCCATTATGCTACGTTTACTGCAGCTATTGATTAACACACCTCTGCGCAAGAACTGCACAGAACTATGCAAAATATAAGAATTTAATAATGTAAAAGATAATTGCTAATGAATTTTAACATTTTAATAGAACCATATGTAGCAAAAAATGGAAAAAGAGGAGAAGAGCACAGAAAACCAGGAATCTCTTTCTACTTTCAGCTACAGCAACCAGAAAGCCATAAAATAAATTAGGATGATGACCATGCATCATGAGGAATACAGCTCAGGTATTACGGCTTGCCTTTGCTACCTGGAAGGCTAACGATGAACTCGGCATTCACCACTAGTTGGCCATCTCCACAACTTC
>NC_051155.1:262526346-262570416 GCF_013339745.2 Dermacentor silvarum
GGGCTAAAGTTCAAATGGAAAGGCCCTAAAGATGGGGGAATGAAATTCCCTGGTCCAAGCATTAGTTTTAATCGAGAACACGTTCGTTGGATACACTTCCCCGCATCACTCGAACCCATCCTCAGTTACTAGTCAGGACGCCAGGTATTCCCTGTCCCAGGTATTCCCAGGTCCCTACGTGGGAGACGCCCGCTACGCCCTAAACGCGTCCTGCAGGACACAAAAAATGTCACAGTTTCTACCGAAGGGCGAAGCAATGAATGCGATAGCAACACAACAATGTCATACGAAGTAAGGTGAGCGGCCTTGGTAGCAATATGAATTGTAGTAAACATGAGCTGATTACGTAAGCAGGTGTGCTGCGGCGTAAGTAGACCGACATGAAGAGACACTCGATGACCACGAGAAGGCGCGTGTGAACGGTGGTGTTGATGAGAAGCGCTTACCGTGGGCAGCGCGTGCGAAGGGACACACCTGTAGTGCTGCACTGCCGATCTGGGCAGCATTGCATGTGTAGCGTGCGTTGGAAAATGTGGCCCGACTATTACTAACTGAATGACAAGCGTGGTGTGAGCGCGCACAAACATGAATAGATCACACTGAATGACTGCAGCCAACGACTGTCAAAACGCTGGCAGCGAGCGCATACGCCGCGCAGCGGGCGAAGGTACGTGCGGTCTATCGCTTCAACGGAAACTGAGCGGCGAATGCACGGCGTATAAAGGTCAGAGCCGTGTGGAGATAGGAGACTGTGCGGCGAGCGAACGACGAGCGCGGTTGTTGGCAGAGTAGAAATGCGCCCCCCCCCCCCCCCCCCGCGCTCCCTCCGGCGCTGGCTTCCCGCTTCCTTGCGTGCGCGTGGTTGATTGAGTGCGTTGGCTCTCTGTGATAGCGCACGTCCCCGCACGCTTCCGCTCAGGCATACGGCGCGCGGCGAAGATTTTATCTATAGGGAACCTCACGGCGACGGCGACGGCAGAAATCCGGTTGAAGTGTCCATATAATTGCTATCGCAATAATAAAGTTTGTCCAGTCCAGTCCAGTTACTAGTCAGGGAACTCAAGACTGCTAAAAAACGGAATAACGGAATATATTTTTCTTGCTGTAAAAAATATGTTACAGGAGGGCCGGAAAAGATAATTTTGATCGAAAGTGAAAGAATCCTGGTGCGCTTCAAGAATGGCGGCCCGAATATACCGCGGTCAGAGTTTCTAAGCGTCTCCGACAGTGGTAGTTCCTTATGTCCATGAAATATCACATTGACTGAAGAAGGTTGGAGAACGTTAGCATGCAGGGATTCTTTTTTCGTCCCAGCAGAAGATGCTAAAAATTTGACCAGTGGTCCAAAATGCATCCAAGCGGGAAAAAAAGAAAGATAAAGCATTTGAATAAATTTGTTGTCTGCAGGCGTGAGGAAGTATATAAATACCTCTGACGTCCAACCGATGCTACTTTGGCAAAACAAGGCACTGCCTCAAAGTACGCCTGCACAAACACAGCTATTTACTGCGTCGTCACCCCCCTCGCCCCGTATTCGTTCCTAGTGCAACATAGTACCACGTTTGGATGTCACGTGCTACTCGAAACACGTGCTTTCACTGTTGACATCATGAAACGATAAAAAGGGAGACCGCGGAAGCACATTGTACTCATTATAACCGCAACAAGTGTCTAAGTAACGCTTCGGTATCACTGCGCCAAGATAAAATCACCTTTAAAGTTGCTACATGATTATGATCTGAGTTCGTGTTTTTCTTTTTGTCCTCTGTCTGCATATGGCGTTATTTGCGTACTTAAGTCTTTGATTTCTACAAATAAACCTGTGATGTGAGTGTAGCACTTCATTTGTGCGAGTTTCCAGCATCTTGTTTTACGTATGCCGTTCTACAGTAGATCATGACGTCAATTCTGCACCAAAGCAGCTTTCACACAGCTCGCTCGTAAAGTGTGCTTTTTTCTATTTTTATTGCTCCAATATGCCTATAGCCTCAGAACCCCGTCCGAACCTACGAGAAAGTGTTTACGAAGACGATGGAGGGTGCGTAATCTTATTCTGGTGGCAATATACCTATCCCTGAATTGAGCTTGTTACCAACTGAAGAGGTGAGGAATTAGGGTGGCAGGCGACGCACTTAAGGCGTGCCTTAAATTCAAAATTATGACATTTAACGAATGTGCTAATGGTGCCTCTGTGAAAATAAATTAGGCTAGTGCCCTGAAATTGCATGGGTCAAATTTAAAGCTCAGAAAAATATGCAGCATTACCTGCTGATTGGAATATCTATACCGACAAAAAATCGCCGAGAGCTAGTGCGGCTACGCTAGTCCAGGTGCAACCAAATTAGGAAAGCACACTGAGTTTCAGCAAAGTCACACCCTCACCAGAACAGGAATTGGCCTCCCTGGTGCAATATTTGGAAACTACCTCCCTCATGACTAGTACAATTAACAAACCAAGGGCAACCTGTAGGTAAGTTATCCCAAGTAGTAAAATACCTAATAAAGATACAACAAAGCATGAAAGTGCCCAACTCAAGAGACCCGATAGGATTCGCTGAACTATCAAAACTAATCAAGAAGAAGAAAGAAAGGGATATTCGAAATTATAACGCGGGAAAGATTGGAGACGCCGCAAAAAAATGGCCGCAGCATGAAATCAGTGAGAGTAAAACTTGGCACAAGACAAGGCAAGCTGTATGCACGGAAAAATAAGCAGAGTAATGTCATAAGCAAATTCGATTATATAGTAAAAGTAGCAGAAGAATTCTATAACCTATCTGTACAGTCACGCTACCTCAACTCGAAGTAGTGATGAGCCGAATACACAGGCTCCTTCTGTAACTAGCAATGAAGTTAGAAGGGCCTTGCAAGACATCACCAGCGGAAAAGCGGCAAGAAAAGATAAAATAACAGTAAATTTTATCAAAGATGGAGCAGATATTATGTTTGAAAAGCTTGCGGCACTTTGTACGCATTGCCTCACAAATTGAAGTATACCAGAGAGCTGGAGAAATGCGAACAATATACTAATCCATAAGAAGGGAGACGTTAAAGATATGAGGAATGATAGACCCATTAGCTTGTATAATTGTATAAAATATTCACAAGATCATTTCCAATAGAATCAGGGCAACACTTGACTGCAGCCAACCAAGAGAGCAGGCTGGCTTCAGGAAGGGTTATTCGACGATGGATCATATTCATGCCATCAATCAGGTAATAGAGATATCTGTGGAGTACAATCAGCCATCTATATGGCTTTCCTAGATTATGAAAAAATGTATTTGATTCAGTAGAGATACCAGCAGTCACAGAGGTATGCGTAATGAAAATGTGCAAGAGCGGTACGTGAATATCTTGGGAAACATCTACAAAGTTTCCCCAGCAACTTTGGTTCTCTTAAAGGAAGGTAGAAAGTACCTATCAGAAAAGAGATCATGCAAAGAGACACAATCTCTCCAGTGCTATTACTGCATGCTTAGAAGTATTCAAGTTGTTACACTGGGAAGGCTTAGGCGTGAGGGTCAACAGCGAATATCTCAGTAACCTTCGGTTTGCAGATGACATTTCCTGTTCAGCAACACTGAGGACGAATTGCAACAGTTGATTGCAAACCTTATTCGAAAAAGTGTAAGAGTGAGTTTGAAAATTATTATGAACAAGACAAAAATAATGTTCAATTTATTCGCAAGGAAACAAGAACTCAGGATCGCCAGTCAGCCTCTTGAGTCTGAACAGGAGTAGGTTTACCTACTTCAGTTACACACAGGGGACTCTGGTCATTTGAAGCGAAATTACAGAAGAATAAAAATGGGTTGGAGTAAATAGGGCAGACGTTATCAAATTCTGACTGGGGGCTTGCGACTGTCGTTGAAATAAAAGTGTACAATCATTGCATTTTACCGGTGCTAACATATGCGGCAGAAACTTAGAGGTCAACAAAGAAGCTCTAGAACAAGTTAACGACCGCACAAAGAGGGATGGAATGAAAATTGTTATGCGTAACGTCAAGAGACAAGAAAGAGCGGTATGGATCAGAGAGCAAACGGTTATAGGTGATATTCTATAGTTGACATTATTAGAAAGAAGATGGAGCTGGGAAGTTCATATAATGCGTCGGGTCGATAACCGCTGGACCATTACACTTACAGAATGGGCGCCAAGGGAAGGGAAGCGCAATGGAGGCAGCCAGAAAACAAGGTGGGGTGATGAAATTAGGAAATTTGCAGGCGCAATCGAAATCGGCTAGTGCAGAACAGGGGTAATTGGAGATCGCAGAGAGAGACCTTCGTCCTGCAATGGACATAGAACACGATGATGATTATGATGATGATGATGATGATGTTAAGGTACACAAAGATCAGAAAGTTTGATGGAACGTGTGACCTATGGCTATCGGTAAGGTGAAAACATTGTTCAGAAATTCTAAAGCAGAACTCATGAACCACAGAAAAAAATAGCGGCTAGCGTTGACTCTCACCTAACAGAGAGAGAGGGGGAAAAACGTTTATAGATATGAAGTGCATAGAGGTCAGTGTGGGGTACTCGCACATTCCTCAAAGCGAGCTACTCTGCGCCGGGGGAAGGGGAAGAGGAAAAGAAAGAGGAGCTTGGTGGGTGAGATGACGACAGCAGGACTATGCAAAAAAGCCTACCACCTGCACTTCGGACCCGTAATTTTTAAAAAGCAGGGTAAGGCTTGGATTGCCTCAAAACTATATTTAACGTCATGCCAAGGGCCTATAATAAATACTTTTGGGATGGTATCACTGCCTTTTTCTCGCTTTTCGTGTGATACTTGAGAAAAGGCAGTTGGCGTCCGCTCTTGAAAAAGGAAGCCTTCAAGTTTCAGCTAAACCTTCATTGCATAGTACCCCAAAATATTTATAAAAGAAGCTCAGCTTACCCTGTAGACAAATGAAAACCCAACGAAAGAATCCACTCGAGTGTAGATTTTTTATATATTTATGTGGAACTGAATTACCACTGATGCGATCTTTGTCATCTGTGTTGCTACGTGAAACACCTCTAAGGCCTCACATTGCACGTCATATCATTCATCTACCTAATGAAAATGCTTTTTTAAAAAGTGTAGCGTAGCTGGGCTTCTCGGATTGTGCACTTATGTCAGAAATATGATGCTTGTTGGTTGATTCTTTTGACTTATTTGCTCAGTTTTGCATTCACTGTCCTTCCGGCTTATTTCAAAAAGGAGGATCCACATGATCGCGCGTAATTGTAAACTGCGCATTCCGTGCCTGAAAACTCGTTCAGATTCTTACTTCAGTTAAAAAGGGAGCTAAAAGTGTGACAAAAGAAAGAAAGCTTTTCAGTGAAGCCCCTGCTTGTGACAAAGGGGTGAAGCTCCTTGTATGCTGTATGCGTTTTTTCCGATGTCCAAGATATGCTTTATTTTATGGCACACAAAAAAGGCCGCCGTGTGCTATGGTTAATTGTAAACTTCTGTTGTTACCCTCCCTGCGCCTTTATAGGCCATATTCTGCATAGAAACCGAGACCAAGTCATGCAGTGTAATATTAAATAAGCGTGCGTAAACGGAGCTTAAATGACTGCATTGCACCACAATGAACAGCAAACTGCAATTCATCCATGCGACGGCAATACTTCTTAAGCGTCCATTGTAAGCAACCTTGTGGTTATGAAATATCACTGAGCAAGGGAAACAATATCTTTGGTCTGAAGCAGTAATAACCCCACCAAAACTGAGGGGTATGTGAAGATTTGAATTTTCGGATGAATCTCGTTTACTGTCCTGTTTTCTTCTGCAACAAAATTTTAAGGGCTACTTCGAAATTATTTTACCGTTAACTAGGTAAACAATTGATTAGCACACTAGAGCATCAGACAAATGGCTGTTACCACACTGACGTATACATCATACCCTATGCAGTCACTGACCTTCAATGTTCCATCCTTCTAAATAACCACCAGCAGAAGATCAACATGAATTTCTTTCTCGAAGACAAAAGCACGAATACTTCGTACCAGATATGTACAAAGCCTTCCAGTTTTCTGTTTCGCATTGTGGATAATATTTTTACTGCCGGTATTGTTTACTTTGTTTTCGCATGTATATTTTTGTAAATGTGCTCTTTGGAAATTATAAATATGGTTACAACTTGTCTTATTACTTGTAATATTTGCTGCTTGGATGTGTACACTGTTCACATGATGTTTACCATTATTTGCTCTCCGATTTATCACACAACCATTTGGTGTCTTTTGTCTGTTATAAATAAAGGAACTATAATGTTTGCTTGCTTTATTTTTTCTTTTTTCAATATTTTATTATTGCTGTAATAACAGGCCCCAAGGCACCTTCAAGCAACCTTTTGCCGCTTTTCACCCAGGGTCCTCCAACTTAATTGTTGGTGATAAAAATTTGTCAATCATCGCTTCACTTATTGATTGAATACAGCTCGCGTAGCCGTTGCTATTCGATTTGCATACGATTACAGTATCCACTATTCAATATTCTCGAGTGTAAGGAATGAAAAAACCTATTTTGCTCTACAAGAGAGTAACACCGATGCAAGTGAAAACTGTGTATAATGATTCTGGTGCAGGAACAGAGTGTTTGCCACTCATAGACACCAGTTTCTGGATGAAAGAAGAGGAAAACTATCTTTACCTGGATAAATTCGAGTCATTGAAAAAGGCTGCCGGCCTTTACGCAGCGAACAAATTGAATGTCTTGAAACTCGCAAAACAATCTCATATAACTGATCTCGCTCTGCTTTGCATCATTTTAGGCAAATATGTTGCGCAATAGCAGTACACTTCGCCCCTTCAGTGAACACAGAATTTTGCGTGCATCTGGCATTGCGTTGTTTCTTTTATTTTTCACGTTGCAATCAGTGCAATGGTACGTCAGATATGATCACCTTTCCATCATTTTTTATTAAAAGGCACTTCACTGGACAATCAGTCGTGAATGGCATTTTATTTAATAAATATAGGAAATAAAATACCTTCTTAACCAAAAAGCTTTAATGGTGCTGTTCTACCATACTTTGCTTGGAAATAAGAAAAATATTTTGCACTTTGTGAATAATCGCAAGGCTTTTTTAATCAAATATTCGTATTCAGTCTGATGCGCAAATTCACGTTTTCCTGTGGAAAACTCTATGACATAGCGAGCTTTCTACAACAATATCACTTCTTCACGAACTTCAACAAATCAACTAATGTGTGCAGTTCTCAGAGGCTCTGTGAAGTGATCCTCTGTTAAAACTTACAACTTCAGCAACTTTCAGAAAAAAAAACATTAATTTATTGAAGCGCACGTAGCCTCCGACATTCCACTCTGCATTGGAGATGGGCGTATTAGAGTTGTCGCGATAGCCATGCAAGGGATAATTTAACGTGGAGGGCGAACATCCCACTACCGCTAGATCCTGCGCACCATCACACTTCAGTGGTGGAACTGAGCTTACGGTGACCAACGCTTTGTACGGTCGAACGCACACTTGTGTGGTTAGTACGTGCGCATCGAAGCAGTCCGATAAGCCAGGAAACACGCGGGTCGCCTTGAGAACGTGAGCATTCTGCGTAGACGCTGTGGCATTAGCGCCGTCTTTCCTGGCAATCTGGTTGCTCAGACATGAAGCAATTATTGAGAAGGCAAGGCACAGCTCGAAGAAACAGCCACTTGCTGTGAGATGCCCAAGACGCGGTGTAAGGCGTGATCGCATTTATGTTTGAAAAGAAGTTTTTTTAGTCAGCCAAGTGCGTGCTCAAAAGTAACTTAATACTGAATTGAGGAGGAAATTTCAAAGGCTGCGTAGAGGCACTCGAGAACGTACGCAGTCACCACTTCCTTCATAGAAGTGAGGGTCTTGCTGTCAACAAAACGTATCACGATAACCATAATATTGGAGCATAGAGTCTCTGGAATCGATCTGTTTACCAGTTGCCTTCAAATATGTAGGTTCTAGCAATACTCTGAGGTAAATTTCTCTTCATGTTGAAAGTTTATGTGACGGGGCTTAAGTGCGTTCATATAAAGCAGCTAGCCATGTACGGCAGCTTCCTGTGCACAGGTTCACACTCATTACTTTTTTTTTTCTCGATAGTTTCCCTTTCTTTGTTTTTGTCACTTGTGTTCTATGCTGTTGTTAATGTTTGTATACGGTCACAGAAGACGCAAACTGGTGAATATGGGAAATACCCGATCAATGAGAGCTCCTGGGCAGATAACGTGACCTGTTGGCAAATGAAATGGTACATTGAAAGTCCATTAGTGAATAACGAAAATTAACATTGTATTTTTTGCTGGAATCTGTCTTATGTTTCATCACAAATTTTGAAGCAGAATATATGTCATACTTCATTTCGCTAGGCTTCTGGGATATACGGTGATTTAATTGATAAATTCCCGAGATTCGCTGTCGGTCTTCCACATATTTAGGGTGTGAAATAATGGAGACTATACTTCCGTCAATAAAGAGTGAAAGGAGAAGTAGAAAAGAAAACCATCATATAGGATGCTGAACTAAAGAGAGAGAGAGAGAATGTATGCATAGAAAGGCAAGAAGATTAACCAGAGGTAGTTACAGTTAGCTACCCTGCACGGGGGGAAGGAGTACGGGGCTAAAAAATAGCATAGCTTGCACTGGAGGCTAAATGCTAAAGAGACAGTGGAGCTGATGGGCACCTAGCTAGTCCTGGCTTTTGGGCTAGGCTAAGCATTACCAAGTCATCCCCAGCATTTCTCGAAATTTATCGCGATGCGCGGCTTCTTCTTCGGGAGTACAAACTATCTTTGGGCGTCATGGCTTCTACTGATCGAGCGCCGCCACGCACACATAGCTGTTGCCTCAAGGTCGGCGCAAGCGCAGATCCAATCGTTATAACAGCGCATGCGCGCATCTCGGCGTGGCGGCGGAAACCGGTTGCCCGCCGTGTCTCCGAGCTACAGTGTACTAGAATTGGGCAGTGGAACGACCGCGCTCCTTGGGCGACTATCGCGGCGGCAAAAGTAGCGGCGGCGCTGTGATTGGCGACTAAGGGGAGGCGCCCATCGAAGCCTACGGGGCATGTGGGCTCTAAAGGCTACTTCCGCAACTTCTTTCATTCAGTCGCACCCAGGACCCGCCCGTTAAGTGAAATGAAATTTTCTAGCGTTTGAAATTTCCTCTTTCTCTATTTTAGCCAAAACCGCGATGCAAAGATGCTTTCTTGCACCGATTGGAAATGACGGTTCATGCTGTGCGCAGTGTTTACTGGTATGAATAGATGAGACGAAATAAGTAAAAAAACTGCAACAGATAATGATTACCTTCAAAGTTTTATTGCACACTGCCGTGGTATGAGGATGCCAAGAATTCACATACTATTAGAATGCACAACACAAATATTCAACATGTTCCAGGTCAAGAAAATGCAGAAAGTATTAACATACACAAATGTACAATGATTTAGAAACACATTGAAAGGTTTTCCATGGTATGACAAAATTGAGAAATACAGAAATGCATAATACAGAAATGCCTAAAATGCCTAATACAGAAATGCACAATAGAAATAAACATGTTTAGCAATGCCATGGTTAAAAACGCAAAAATGTCTTCACACGAAAAGCCCCAGAGCTATCCTCTGTGCAAAATACGGCCCTTTCGACTCTCACTTCACCTGTGACGGCGTCAAAGGTGCACGAAGTGAAACAAAATCCTTCTGCGTCTTGCGTCTCATGCAGAACCCAGCGCTTATTAGGCGGGGTTACGTTCTTTAGCGAGGCGACAGTCACGACAGAATTTACATCACCACTTTCGTGCTCGTACAGACAAACTGTCTCACAGACATCAGTAGTCTCATCTACAGTTTGACGCTCTTCAGCACTCGAGAACAGTACCTTTTTAGCTGGTCTGTTGATCTCTTCAGCCTTGCGTTTTCTCGCGTTCCTTTTCGCCACCACGCGCTTGCTTAAGTACGCCGGGACGTTCGGCGAGATTGTTGGCACGGCGTCTAACGAAAGCGTAGGCTTTCCTCGCGGTAGACGAACTTCTTCGCCGTTGATTACGTGCACATAGTCCCTCACAACACAGTGCGGCTCAAAGTGTAGTTCGCAAACTGCACAATACTCCGTAAGTGGTTTATCCGCTGTGTGCAAGTTCCGCTGCCATAGGCTCCCTCGTTCAGAGTCCTGCGTGCCTTGAAAAGCGAGGGCTTCTTTGTAGCGTCCGCTCGAGTGTATCCAGTGCTACATCCAGGGGCGTAGCAATGGTTCAAGCGTTGCTTACCCATTGGTGAAGCAAGGAGTCACCCTTCATACACAAACTGTGTCGAAAAACACGCACTAAAAAATTGTCGCAGTTTCACCCGAAAGGTGAAGCACCCATTGCGATAGCAAATTAGTAGAGAGCTATACAGAGTAAGGATAGTAGTTTTATCACCTGTGTAAACTTGCACATGTAGCAGCACCAGCAACGCGCAGAACTGTTGTCAACGCCGTCGGCGTTTTGCCCGCGTTCGCACCGAACGCGCGCAGCGTTTTTATATAAATACGTATTTGGTGCCGAAGTTAAACGTCGCCTCCCCTCCCTCCCTCCCGTCCCCCCAGAGCCTTTCGCGTGGCGGCAATAGTTGCATTTGCTCTCTATATATGGAAAGGAGGAAAGAGACGCTTAATTCTGCAGCCCTTCAGGGAGCACGGCGCAGAACGCGCGTTTGCTCTCCGACGTGCGTTCGCTCCTCATGAAAGCGCACGTCCCTCGCGCCCTTTCACTCGCACATACAGCGTCCGGAGCGCGGCGACGATTTCATCGCCGTTGACGTCATACGGAACCTCACGGTGACGGCGACGGCGACGGTGACGACGATGGCGACGCTGACGGCAGAAATCTGCTTTGGAGTGTCCAAATAATTGCTATCGCAATAATAAAGGAGCACGTAGCCGAAACAGTGGGCCTACGCCAAATATCGCGCACGCGTTGTCAACGGGAACAGCGTAGTCGGCGACTGCAGCGCCGCCGCTACGTTCGCCACCTACCGTGACAGCTCTGTCAAGGCGCAGCCCCCGACGGTCGCTTCACTGTCCTATTCTAGTACGCTGCATCCGAGCTGCTGCCGAGCTGCTGCCGACGCCGCCTGCGTTTCCACGCGCGAGCGTGGGAAACGCGATCGCTGTCGGCGCATGCGCAGTGCACAGGCGGTAGGTCGCGCCAGGTGTTCTAGCAGCTGTGGCGTCGCTGGTTGCCATGGCTATGGCGCTGCTGGCTTTCTGTGAAACACCATACTTTTTACGGCTAGCTTAAACAACTTCGCTGTTAAAAGAGGAAGGGAGAGAAAGAGACAAGCACGAACAAACCACGTAAGCTATAGAGCGGCAGGGGGCGGCCTCCTTAAAGTCTATCGTGAAGGCCCGTAGACCGCAATAAGCTTAGTAACGCGAGTAATGCCTTCAACACGGATGTTCTTTGGGAGCAGTGACCTAAGGCTTTTAGTTCTGACAGGGGATGATTGTCGAATTGGTCCAGCACACTGCGCATCAATTGTCTCTCAGCACTATAGAGCAGCCAGGCACAGATAATGTGTGCGAGCGTCTCATGGCGGCTGCACATGTATTACGTAAGGCTGTTGGCCACTCCAATACGGAAGACATACGAGTTCGTAAAGCCATGCCTAGCCACAGACGGTAGAGCATGGTCTGTTCACGTTGTGGCAACCCAGGCGGTATATGCATCCAGGTATCCAGAGACAATGAACGTAAACAACACACGGTGAAAACGTTCGAGTCCCACAGAGGCAAAGTGCATTCACAGGACATCAATCGAAGCGCAGCCGCAGCGTCTGTTCGCGAAAGCGGGATCAAGACACACTGACCACTTTCATGTGCAGATCGGACGGCTTTCATGTGCAGATCGGGCTGCAGGTCATTACCGCTGATGTTTCAATGTCCTGAAATCCCTTGAAACATTTCGGTATGTCCCTTGTCACGGCTGCGATGATACATAAGTCGTATTTCTGCAGCGGGTTGTTCACTAGGCCCATGGCGCATTGGGCTCTGTATGCACAAAAAGGCTGCCTTGGAATCACTAAAACTGTTCATTGTTGCAGTGCTCCCTCAAGTGTCACCACCCGTCGAGGTGGTAACACATGAAGTTTTCAGCTTGATTTCTTCAGATTTTGCCGTGATTATGATTGTAGCAGCAGAGCTGTTGAGTATTACCGAACCATCTATGTAGACAAGTTGCCGGAGTCTGTGGACGTTGTAAATGTAATCCAAAGTTGCTTGCTTCAAAGCTTGCAACGGCGCTCCCGCTTTTTTTTTTTTTTTGATGCCGGGAATTGTGAATTGTACTTGCGGCCGGTGCACATACCACAATGGGGTTCATGGTCGTGTATACCAGCGTGAACTGTGTTGGGAAGTAGGACTGATGTTTTAAAATGTTTTTGGCAAATGTTGATTGTGGCCTCTGTGCTGGCAGGCAAACAAGATAGCCTGAGGAAATCTGAGTCAGGTGTCGGATGTGTGCTCTCAGTACATCTGTAGCAATGTATACTGTCGAAGGAGAGTCTCTGGCAGTGGCCACTGTCGCAATCGATGACGTCCCAGTTTTTGGGCGACCAAGGTAAGTTCAGAGTGCTTGGGCTTGCACACTCTGGAGTCTGGGGATATTTGTAGTGCTGGTATTCCCTAATACAGGTAAGCTGTACCACAGGAAGCCCAAAAATAGTGCTTTATATAATTGCAACATTCATGGTACTGTCGCGCCCCAAGGCTTCCGGCCGAGAAATGCGAGAAGGTCTACAATGGCGGCCAAACGTTTCGTCGTGTCCGAGACGTAAAGGCTCCTAGACTAGTCTCTATCAAAGATGACGCCAAGAAATCGGTGCGTTCGTGTGCATGGTACATTTTCGCCGTTAATCTGCGAAGCATGCGGGGCCATTGGTTTGAGAGTAAAAACAACGAGTGCACACTCATCAGGTGAAAGCTCCAGGCCTTGCTTTCATAAGTATGTTGACACGGCCGTTCAAGCCTACTGAAGTGGTGCGCGGACTTGTATACGTTACTCCTGAAGCCCATATGCCAATGTCGTCTGCATATACGGAGAGCTGTATGGTTTGCGGTAACGAATCGGCGAGACGAACGGGCACTAGGTTGAACAAGGTAAGGCTAAGTATTCGGCCTAGCGGTACACTACAACTGGTATAGCTAGACGACGTCGGTCCGTCTTCAGTCAAAATAAAGAAATATCCCATATGGCATTTGGGAGCCAATCTGATAAACTTTAGTTTGGTATAGGTATACTTTATTTTGGCACGCTCCCTAACAAAGTTTCGGAACCGTCGGGGTCTTCAGCTTCTCATTTGCAGTTCATGACTATGGTTTCCCAAATGCAGCTTTTCATCATGTGAAAGACCTTGGCACATCACCTTGTCGCGGCCTCTTCATACTTCGTACTTCAAACTACAGCCACGTACATTGTTAGCGTGAGCTAACACATTGTTAGCCACATTAACAGCCACATTTTGGCTTTATAATTGCCACATCCCGATACGCAAAATAACAATGCCTGCTCGAACGAACAATTAGACATCATATTTATTTTTATTTGAACATACTGCTAGCCTCACATTTGAGGCTGTTGCAGGAAAGGGGCAGGATACATATTCAAGAGAGCACAGTTCAAGTACGCGCGGAAATAGATAAGTTTAGGTGAACGAGGCAGTAAATATGCACGCTATATTCATTTTACAAATGCTATAAAAAGAGGGGGTATATATATATATATATATATATATATCATGGCAAAAAAACAAGACACTGAGAAGTGACTTAGAATTCCATTGTACGATGCAGCGTACCTATGTGCAGATCGTAGCTACAAAGCATTGTTTGATAACTTCGCGATAAAAGTTTCGAGTGATGTGCAGGTGACAACTTCATCAGGCAACATGTTCCATTCCCGGATTTCGTGTGGAAAAAAGGAGTACCTGAATATGTCGTTGTGAAATCTGTATTCTGTTAAGTGCTTGGTGCGTTTTGTTCGAGAACTACGTGTATCTGTCTGTATTGTAAGTAGACACTCGCATTGATTTTCATACTGCCATTAAGAAGAAGGAAAAGAAACTTAAGACGAAGTAGTCGGGCTTGATTTTGTATAGTGCGAAGTTCAGCTGGCATTAATAGTTCTGTAGGGGAGTGAAGACGGCGATACTTATTAAAAAAAATTTAATCGCTTTCCTTTGTACCCTCTCCAATTTTGCTATGTACTGTTTACGCAACGAAAACCCACATAATATATTCCATAATCCAGTATAGAGCGAACTTGTAACAGCTATGCTAAGCGTTTAGTATCTATTGATGCGGATCTAAGCGAGCCTTTTAACAAGTATAGAACTGCCAGTGCTTTATTAACAATATATGTTACCTGCTTGCCCCATTTAAGATCTGATGAAATTATGACGCCTAAATATTTATATTCTTCTACTTTCTTTAACATGTGACCTTGTAAATAGTATGGGAAGTGCATGGGCGCTCTTTTATTCGTCACTGTCATACAAACTGTTTTTTCTGTGTTAATCCTCATCTGCCACGTTTGGCACCATTGTGTTTTATTTTAAAGTGCGCTGTTTAAGGTTATCTCGTCTTCACGACAGGTTATTTCCTTGTAGATAACGCAATCAACTGCAAACATTCTTACTGTGGCGTTAGTATTAATGTGTAAATCATTGATAAAAAGAAGAAAGAGGATAGGAGCTAAAACAGCACTTTGGGGGACGCCAGGTAGCACATCACCGCAATCCGAAGAGTAGTCTTTGAAACATACATATTGACGACGACCTGGAAGATCGTCGTCACAATAGAAGAACACAATAAAGGCACATAAAAACGATTACAGCTTTTCATGCTCTCACGATGCTTTAAAAACGAGTTAGTGTTATCAGAGCAACTAAGGCTGGCGTCGGCTGGGATCAGCCTTCAAGAATTCTGACTATAAGAGAAAGCTTTTGCTCGGGGACTTCTGTCTAAATACATGGGGATGAATAAATCGTTTTTTTTTTTTTGCAACCAGTTTACCAAGTTTGATGGAGTCTGTTATAGTTCAAAGAAAGCATTAAAATGTAGTGATTGTAGAAAGGCGGTGGATTTAGGCGGCGATTGATTTAGGCGGTGGATTTTTGTGCAGCATTTTTAAGAATGGCAAAACCTAAAAAAAATGAACTATTAGATTTACAACTTTGTAAGTCCGCAATGAAAAAGCATATCACAATTTGATACACTGGGCCTGATATTACATCGAAGGCGTACAAAAATGATGTATTATACCACATTTTGAACGATACCACTAATTTGTGAGTAGAATGTTTGCGAAACTCTTATAAACATTCTAGTAAAGTAACGTACACTGTCAATTATTATATCAAGTTTGTACGCTTAGGATGCTATAAGAGTTGCAGTTTACAGAAGTGCGATATCTGTTCAAAATGCAGACTTACATGTTTCTAAACTCGGTGATTATACTTTTCTTAAACGCACCAAGATTTGCAATAGTGAAAACTTTGAAGACCTCAACCAATATTCTGCTTGCTGCAGTCACTAAATTCCTCTCTGAAGTGCAAAAAAACGTCACATTTTGAAGAATGTAATTCAAATTGGTCATCAATGAGTTGTTTCGATCATAAAAGCATTTCTGCATTTTTCATGTATTTGAATACGCGTCATTGCAGTTGCGCCCGATCGATAGCTTTCCTCCTAACGTAAGGAAGGAAGGATCTTATGAATCGATCTTCTCCTAACATAAAATCTGAATGGTAGTGTACCGAAACTCAACTGTGTGCCCTCTTTTCACCACTTTTAGTACTTTCTACCATCAGCCCTCCTCTTACGCCGACTTTGAACGCCACAAGCGTACAGGAAGAAAACTCTGTCGTCTTGTTGCGTAATAAGGAGCTACTATAGTTTTACGTTTTGTTGTAATTTAAACGAAAAAGTGTCACAGTTTCGCCCTAAGGGCGAAGCAATGAATGCGATAGCAACACAGCAATGTCATACGAAGTAAGGTGAGCGGCTTTGGTAGCAATATGAATTGTAGTAAACATGAGCTGATTTAGTAAGCAGGTGTGCTGCGGCGTAAGTAGACCGACATGAAGAGACACTCGATGACCACGAGAAGGCGAGTGTGAAACGGTGGTGTTGATGAGAAGCGCTTCCCGTGGGCAGCGCGTGCGAAGGGACACACCTGTAGCGCTGCACTGCCGACCCGGGCAGCATTGCATGTGTAACGTGCGTTGGAAAATGTGGCCCGACTATTACTAACTGAATGAACAAGCGTGGTGTGAGCGCGCACAAACAAACATGAATAGATTACACTGAATGACTGCAGACAACGACCGTCAAAACTCTGGCAGCAAGCGCGTACGCCGCAGCGGCGAAGGTACGTGCGATCTATCGCTTCAACGGAAACTGAGCGGCGAATGCACGGCGCATAAAGGTCAGAGCCGTGTGGAGATAAGAGACGGTGCGAGCGAGCGACGAGCGCGGTTGTTGGCAGAGTGGAAGTGCGCCCCCCCCGCTCCCTCCGGCGCTGGCTTCCCGCTTCCTTGCTTGCGCGTGGGAGATTGAGTGCGTTCGCTCTCCGTGATAGCGCGCGTCCCCGCACGCTTCCGCTCGGGCATACGGCACGCGGCGAAGATTTTATCTATAGGGAACCTCACGGCGACGGCGACGGCAGCGGCGACGGCGACGACGACGGCGACGCCGACGGCAGAAATCCGGTTGAAGTGTCCATATAATTGCTATCGCAATAAAAGGCTCCTCTCTCTTTCGCGCCGGCCTGCCGTGCCTTTCGGAGGTCACACGCAGGCTTGAAGTGAATTTATTTCAATTGAATTGCGGGGCTTTACGTGCCACACCCACGATATGATTATCAGGTGCACCGTAGTGATGGACTCCTGATTAATTTTAACCACCTGGGGATCTTGAACGTGTACCTAAATCTAAGCACACGGGCTTTTTTGTATTACTACCTCATCGAAATACGGCCACCGTGGCCAGGCATAGATTCGGCGACCTCATGCTTAGCAGCGCAAAGAGCAGGCTTCGCGGTGGCGGCGATAGATGGAGTCGAGCTGTTTTAGGCACGCGCAAAAGAGGTGTTCCGCTGTAGCACACGCCTGATATATAACTGATGTCGACAGTGACCACAACTTGTGTCTATATTCAATGCTAAACGTATTACCGGTGACAGTCATCGCGAGATAGGTTCTTCCGAACTTTTTAAATATATGTTCATGCCAGAAAAAGTGCGAGCTGCTGCGATCGACAAGATGAGTTTTCTGACTGATTGCACAGCGTAAAACTAAATATTATATATTTCGCAGTGCATCACGCTCTGCTACGGAAACCGGTATAATATTATCATACGCGGTTCACAAAGCGTAGGTTACGGCACTTCAGTGAGGAAGTTCTTGACTTTAGGTGCCGCCATTAGCAATGAGATATCTTGCTGGGACATCCTGTTTCCAAACCGTTTTCCTCACGGTTTCGAGCTACCTTAGCCGGTGGTGGCTTCTTTCGCGTCATTACGTGGTGACCAAATTTCCTTATACTCTTATCTACAGCCGTTTATTTACCTCGAATGTGTTGCATATTATGGAAAATGTGCACGCATCCTTTATGCCCTCTCTCTGGCTTCAGTGCTGACTGCTTGTAAAAACAACAAAAATACATACTGGCGCAGAAACACAAAGGTAACCCTAAATGTTACAGCCAAAGCGAAACAATACAAAGAACACGTATAAAGCAACGCAGTACACGGAACCGGAGTCTTATTGATCGACTTTAGAGATACGAAGGCCATCACTCCCTGGGGAGTGGGATCGTTTACGTACGATTACATATATACACTCCTAAAGTCTCCATACTCTGCGGCGACCATGTGCACAAGTTCTTTGAATGCACCACTTTTCTTGTTTCTTTGTTTGTTTGCTCTCACGTGTGTTTCTGGCAGGTTTCTCAATTCTCTCGTTTATGCATTTTTCCTTGATTTTTATGCATGCTTTAAGAACACGTTATCCTCGTTATCATGGATCTCCAGCGAAAAAGAAACATGCGGTTTCAAATTTCCATGCTTGGCTTCCTGACGCGATGAGGTTCATATAAAATGGAGAAAGCGGGGAAAAACGTTCTCACCGGCACAGGTTTGTACTCCCCCGAGCAAATGTATGCGGAACAAGGCTTGCGCAATAAAGTCGATTTTTTGCTTCGCATATATGACTGGAACTTGACTGAGCTGAGAACTGCAGTCTAAACTTAGCATTGCAAACTATCTGGTGCTTTCGCGAATTTCAGTTTCGGCATCTGAGTTATGAGAAACTTAGCATTTTTTGGCGAGCTTGTGGGGAACTTTGCATTTTTCGGTGAGCTTGTGGTTCATTTACTTTTGCTCACGGGTACGCATGCGAGGTGAAGCTGTTGCCTCTAAATCATTATTATTTCTTGTCAGTATAGAAAACAATGATCATGGCAACTCGTGAGGGAGTAGCGAGGGTTATATACCTCATGGTATACCTCTGAATCTGAAGTAGCCCTCCACCGCCGTTCCTTGCACTTGACAAATCGTCATAAATGCCTGGAGGCACTAAACAAATAATTTCTCCTTCCACCACGCCAGAAAATATTCTTTCTACTTCATCGCTTCCCTTCTCTCCCTTCATAGCACTGACTTCTAAACTTTGTACGACATAACTTTCCCAACGTACTATATTTGAGTCACGTCGTGCCTCCAGCGCGATTATACTTCCTTTAGCAGTAAAAAAAAAGATATTTTTGATGGTCGGTGCCTCGAGCCAAGAAAGATGATGTAGTTGCGCTTATTTCGCCACCTTCAGGCTCTCGCCTTCTGATGTTGACATGAGGGCGTTTGCGCAACTTCATACTCAAGAATGTCCCTAAGGCTTCGCAATCTCCTTATCACTTCTATGAAGTCTCCTTGCCTGCTTTCCTAGATAATTTTCACCACTACGTTAAATAAACGTAACTTACTACTAAAACCTTCCAGGTTTTAGTAAGTAGCAAGTTATATATATATATATATATATATATATATATAAGGTTCTTCCACGTAACTTGAACCAACACTGCAAAAATCAAAGGCACTTCGGACGCGAATTGAACACCACATAAACTGTGGCCAATAGCCTAGAGTACCTCATGCTATTTTATTTTCGCCATAACGAATATTTTAATACCAATTATTTACGCAACATTATCATTAATGGTTTAAGGACGCAAGCGTGATACGCGAAGTTGTAGAGCACGTTCAGAAACTACCTAATAATTCGTTTTCTACGCCATATATCTCACGTATGGCTACTTATTTCGCGTGCTAAAAGAAGCGCGCAAAATACGAAAAAAAACCACGTGATGTATCACTTGCACATTGTGCTGCGGTCAGCAAGCAAGTGGCTACGGAGAAGGGACAGGGCGCTGCGCCGGTTGTAGGCACCTGAGCTAGAGGGAAATGTGGCACTATAGTGTCTGCGGAAGCTGCAAGCAGAGCGTTTCAGGTAGCATTTGAATGTTGCATGGGTAATACATGAATTAGCCTAAACTTCGTCCTTCTGGTTTTAAAGGGCTTCGGGACTTTGCAAAGTGACCATCTTTAACAAAGCACGGCGTTATAAATATCTAAATGGACATTATTAAAATTGTCCGCTGACAAGGCTTCGAACACAGGACCTCTAGCACAGAAGCCTGATATTGAAGCCATTACGCCATGGATGCATGGGCGCATGGCAAGTGGAACCGTGGCAATTATAAGTGGCTATGCGGGCTTGCAGAGAATGTTATTACTATCTAGAATATAGAAAGTATAATTTTCTGTGACATTTACGCCAATTTAGGCCCATATAAAGCGCAAAAAATCAAAGCCCCTTTCTTAAAGAAGGATGGTTGAACGCGAAGCTTTCGCTCATGCAAACTGAATCAAAGTGAAAGTCTAAAGCCAATGACTATGCAACGAACTCAAGAAATGCTGTGCGGCCCGATTGCTTGTTTAGGATGGCATTTTTTGAACGTTGAAGTTGAATGAAGACACATTTTGCTAAGCTGCATAGCCTTTATTTTAGATCACGTAGCCGTTGATTACACGCACACACTCACACTCTGACGGAATGCAAGCCGTTGCCGATACACGGTATCGGCCTTACGGGCACGATCGCGCTCGCGCTTACGTTTGCGTACGGCAGCCTCTTCTTCTGCCGCGCGCTGCACCCGCGGCGTATACCCATGGCGACGGCCGCGAATGCAATGCGTGACGCGCGTAATGCAATGCAGATATATACAGCTCGTCTGGGTAGCGTGGCCGTTGCAGTTCCCATTGTTTTTACCGGTACAACTGCAAATGTAAACTGTACTGTTCTATGATTGCGTGCGCAGACGCGGAGATCGTTCGGTTGTGTGCACAGATGCGCAAAGTTCCATTGTGTAAGTTAGCTTTCCTGCAGTGCGTTTTCGGCGCTCGCGGACGAATCAGGGAGACATAGGAAGCTTCGCTTTAATAAACGAAGGCACAAGAATGGCTGCAACCCCAAAGCACGAGGATCAGACAAATCTATATGCTACCCATCATTCCCAGGGTGGCTGAGCGATCGCAACGCCAGGTTTCCCTCTATCTGGCCCTCGAGCTCTCGTCAGCTAACGGCGCAAATGAACGCTACTAGCCCCGCGCTGCCGAAGCGACAAAGCGGCGATAAAGCCACAGTCGGGCAGCAGGCCGTGCTTGTTCACCCATTGAACGCTTGAGCGCATCACAATAGCAGTGCGCAAGCGCCTGAACACTTGGTTGTGCAGCGCAGCTGTTAGCCTCTATATAGTTAGCCGGGATATTTCAGGGCATGCTTACCCCCCTCCCCGCCCCCCTCCCGACAAAAAAAAAAAACGCTTCTGGAAAAAGGGTTTGTGTTTGAGTTTCGGTGTAATAGAACGATGTTTTTTCGTGTATTCGAATTACAATCGGGTGCTATCATTCCTGTAGGTTGTGTGTAAGTCGTACGTTGCGAATTTTCTGACACATTTCACTTTGAGAAATTCAATAAGTTCGATAACGCACTTGCGCCAGGTGGAAGGCCCAAAAACAAACGGCAGCTTGAAGGCTTTGTGTTTGAGTTTCCGCGCAACATAAGTATGTTGTCTCGTATATTCGAATTGCAATCCGATGCTATCATGTCTGTGCCACTGGTTATTCGCTGCTCCTCGATCAATCTATTTTACGCCAGTTTATGCCACTGGGTTTGTGCCACTGCGTATGAGCCGCTTTTCAAAGAACCTCTTTGCCGGTAACCTGTCTAAACTCCAGTATTCTATTAGTTAATTCCCTTGTTTTTATGCACCGAATATAACCACCCGATTCACGGCCAATCCCCCACTGTGGGTATGCGCCACAACCACTCAGGACAACAACAACAACTTGGTTGACTGGGTGTGTGCCTCCTGTTATGTGGTGCCCTTCAATGACAAAAAATCATTGAAAATGTCGCCACGCGTGGACCGCTAGGTGACGCAGTGTGTACAGAGCAAAATGGGAGAGACAAGCCCGGCTGCATGCACGCCTTGTACATTATAGGTGTCTCACCTGTGGGAATACAGTGTGTCCCTACATTGCTTCAATGCTGATCACCTTTACGTCGACTTTAAATAGTGCTTTATAGAAATCGCAGTTGTGTATTTGAAATGCTCAAGCACATGGCACTTGCAAAGATCATATCATAAGAAGCCAACAAACAACGACACCAAGGACATTGGTGATGACAGACGCGTTGTCGTGGTTTGTTGGCTTCTTATGATATGATTAATAAAAATCGGGCCCCTGAGCTCTCTTTCTTCTCGCTCATTGCCACCGTTCGGAATCTACAATATCACTGGACAATGCCGTTACGACAACGCATTTAAGCAAAAGTCGCTGTCGTTTATACTTGAATCACACTCACGCGCGCAAGCACTCAGTAGAACTGCTTTTCATCGGCGATGATGTACAATTTTTGACGGGGATTACAGTTTACACAATTTATTCAAGTAAAGCTGCAATATTAGCCGAGCCCACACTCTCGTGCATCTATTATGACCGGACAATACATGCCGAAAAAAAATTATAGGGTTCTGACCCTATAACCAGTTCTGATTATGAGGCACGCCATAGTGGGGGACTCCGGAAATTGGGACCACCTGGGGTTCTTTAACGTGCACCTAAATCCAAGTATACGGGTGTTTTCGCATTTCGCCCCCATCGAAATGCGGCCGCCGTGGCCGGGATTCGATCCCACGACCTCGTGCTCAGCAGCCCAACACCATAGCCACTGAGCAACCACGGCGGGTAATACATGCCGAAGGCAATATATATATATATATATATATATATATATATATATATATGTGTGTGTGTGCGTGTGTGTATATATATAACTCAAGTTGACCTACCGAGAGGTTTTGAAAATGATATGCACCATCGTACAAATAAAAGAAAGAAATTTACGTAGAATCTCCTCAGGGAATTATCTGAACCATGCGTAAGCATTTTGTAGTAACGACGTGGTGTTGAGCGCTCACACTCAACACTGCTGGTAATCCTAGCAGTGCTCGGCGACGACCGTCGTCCTGGCGCCATTATTGTAAATGCGAAAGCGCTGCGGCGACACAAACTACTGCGGAAGGCGCCGCAATGTCAACTGTTGAGGCAAACGAACTATACTGCAGGTGGCGGCTCCAGGTGCGCCGATGACGTTCCGAAGCCATGGCTTCTCCACAGTTCTTGCTTACTGAAGGTGTGCCTAGTGCGTGTCTGATTGCGCACGTCATGTGGTCACAGAGACGCGCTCGTGCCACTACTAGCGCGTTCGTTGTTGTTTTCTTCAACAGATGGCGCTATCTTGAAAGCGATCGTCTTAAGCGGAGAACGGAAGGACGTTCAGACAGTTTTCTCATTGGGTAACCATAATAATTATGCTTACGCATTTATAAAATACTTAAAACGTTCTGGTTCGCGCAATTAACGCGGAAAACCTTTTCAAACATTTTGATCGGACAGAAGCGGCGGCGATCACCTGCGTGGTAAGTACTTTGAGTTGGGCTAGCGTGTGTCACGTGCTCAAGCTTACACCACGTGACAAGAACACGGCTGCAGGAATCGTAGACAATAAAGGTCAGTGATTGTTCTGCATTTGTACGTCTACCGAGTTCACGGCACTTGGGAAATTCGCAGAAACCGAGAACTGAGGCATGGAGGGATTGACACAAAAATTGAGGCAGCAAGTGAAGATCTTTATTTTTGAATTTTTTAAGCCCTGCGACCTACGCAAGTTTGGTTCTGGGGGCTCAAAATTTTCGCCAAAAGTGTGAGAGGAAAGGTGCAAGAGAAGGGTATTAAAAGTTTCGCGGACGGTGGTGCAAATCCACTCCTTGCGACGACAGCTTTAATCCTTCCCCGAAATGAGGCTCATATAAATTCAGAGCAGAGTGAAGCAAGCAGGCAGCGTGATTGAGGCACAGAGCCATGCCCCATGTGTGTAAGAAGCGTTCTATTTTCATCTTGCTTTAGGAACTTGACATATTCGGATGATATCCTGAATTTCATGAGAAGATTCGCAATTCCTGAAATGGCTGATTTAAGCTAGCTGAAAGGGCTAATGAGACTAGCGTAGAGATTGAGTACTTAAGTTATTATCATGGTCACAAATATACAAAATGTTGATATATTTACATCGTATTACAAGCAAAGACAAATAATGTTAGCGTCGAATGACGGTATCATTCAGTAAAATTTCGTGACGAGCCTGGAGTACGTGATCGCTTTGCGAATGCGTTGTCTCCTTGTCATCGGTGGTGCAACCATCACATTGAAAGGTCTATAAGAGCAGGCTGCGTCTGCACACAATCCCGGTCACACCAATTTGAGATTTAATCCATCTTACACGAGGCAGGTCGGTGCTGACGTGTGAAGTTTCCGTACTTCATTGCGGCGCATATGAAAACCCCATCTTATTTACTATCGCGCGCCAGCAGCTTCAAAGCTAGCCAGATCAACAAGTTTGGTATTAGCTAGAAATAATGGCTACTACAAAAGTGGGACAAGTCTGCATCTTATAATCGCAGCAGTGGAGCAACTACCCTCATTTCTTTTGAATTTTGAAAGAATGGTCCGAGGAGACAGACGGATGTAATATCTCCAATTGCAGTAGTGTCACATACCAGATGTAAAGCAAATGAAATGTTCACGTGTGGTGGACAAAAAGACGATGACTCTCTGTACAAATCGTAAACGAAGCTATAGGTGGCTTGGAATCAAGCCCCCGTCGAGTTTCCGGCCTGGTGTTTTCCCCATATTGAAGATGTTTCCGCAAAATATTTGTTTTCATTTTGTGGAATATGCTTATTCTCAACGCGTTTTACACATTTTGAAGGCAAATTAACATTCATGCCGGTATTTAAAACGAGATTGAAGAGGCGAGTTATATATGAGCAGTGTGTGTGTGTGTGTGTGCATATATGTGTGTGCGCGCGTGCCTATGTGTGTGTGTGTGTGTGTTAACTTTAAAATATTGTAACCAACCTTTTTTGTCTTTTCTTGAACCATTCCCACATTCTTGTACACACTTGCCAAGTAAGAGAGGCAGAATTGCTCGCGGAACTACAAGCTCCATAAGCGCCTTGAAAACAGACGAAGAAACGGTTTACTGAGCATGCGCCTATCAAATGGTGGTGTTTGGCGTAAACTATATATATATATATATATATATATATATATATATATATATGTTTTCATTTTGTAGAATATGCTTTTTCTCAACGCGTTTTACGCATTTTGAAGGCAAATAAACATTTTTGCGGTTATTTAAAAGGAGATTGAAGAGGCGAGTTATATATGAGCGGTGTGTTTGTGTGTGTGCGTGTTTATGTGTAGGTTTGTGCGCGCGTGTGTGTGCGTGTGTGTGTGCGCGCTTACGTGCGTGCGTATGTGTGTGTGTCAACTTTAAAATATTGCCACCAACTTTTTTTGTCTTTTCTTGAACCATTTCCACATTCTTGCACACACTTGCCAAGTTAGAGAGGCAGAATTGCTGGCGGAACTACAAGCTCCAAAAGCTTCTTGAAAAAAGAGGAAGAAACGGTTTACTGGGGCATGCGCCTATCAAATGGTGGCGTTTGGCGTAAATACATTTATACGTTTTCGTTTACTGAAGTGCAGCAAGAAACGGACACTATAAAAAATAGGTAATTGGTTTTCAACCAGACATAGCTTTTCAAGCGCCGTATCCGCGAGACGGAAATGGCAGAAACCGTGTCGAAAAGATTCGCAGTGTCTTTTCACACAAACACGAAGGCACAAGTAAGATCTAGGCATACAATTTCATTCGGACATTGCAAATGGCAAGATGAAATAAACAGAGATGGAACAAACGGCAACAGACATCGAGAGTTGCGTAAATCTGAGTACCACCAAGCAATAACTCGGCAATGCCGTCCGATTTCTATGTGGCATCGAAAGCAACGGCGTAACTACAAACGGAAGAACTGAAGCTCTCTGAAATTTTGTTTTCGATTGTTCGCAGAAAATTAAAAAAAACGTTTTTCTCGCACTGCCACAGCCGCGTCTTTTTCCATATTTGCTACAATTTACTCCTTCTCGTCTTTTTATCTTGTCGGCGCACTTTGACAGAATGCGGGCAAAAGAAGCATGCCTCTTCTTAACACGATGCGCTTTCATTTCTCAAGAAACCCATTCCCTAGGTTTGGTGCTTTTCTCCACATTTTCACACTTAATTCTGAGCCTCTCTCAAGTGTACCATCCATTTCTGCTGTTCCTGGGCGGATTCCCTTGCCTATTGCGAACGCACAGAGAAAGAAGGTTGAATCTATTAAACTTGAACCAAGAATTATGAATTTCAACTTTCATCACCACTATTTCACTTGAAAACCTCTTTGCTACGCTTTTTGGAGAGTGGAAGTACCATGTTTTTTACGTGTCGTTAGCGTCGACAGATTGCTACACAAGCAGGTGGCTCTCTCAAACGAATAGTTTAAACTGAGACTGCGCGAACAAAACGCGCCCGTTTGGTAAAAAAGCATAAACGCTGACTGAAGAAAAATTGACAGTCCCTTAAGTATTCTTACGTGAATTGAATGCGAATGCATTATGACTTCTCTAAGTTATCACCCATTAAAGACTGCTCAAATACTACAACGTGCTTGCGTTTCGTTCTTCGCTTTCATTTCTCTGCGTTCATGAATCACCAGACTGCAACCATTCAGAACTCCATGCAACCATTCAGTAGTTACGAGTGATTATTGTTATTGCTCCATTTTACCGCCTTGACACACACGCGACTGATGCAAGCATACTGCAGTTATTTTTAGACGACAAAACCTTTGGAAGAGCAGCAAGATCCTTGCGTTTGGCAGTCCTCGCTGCATTCTTCGCCTCCTGCGATTCGGCCTTGTTGGCGTACTTTCGTGGTGGTGGTGCAAAACATTTCATCATCAGCCTATATTTTATGTCCACTGCAGGGCGATCTCCAATTACCCCTGTCTTGCGCTAGCGTATTATAACTTGCGCCTGCAAATTTCCTAACTTCATCATCCCATCTGATTTTCTGCCGACCTCGACTGCGCTTCCCTTCTCTTGGTATCCATTCTGAAACCCTAATGGTCCACCGGTTATCCATCCTACGCATTACATGGCCTGCCCAGCTCCATTTTTTCCGCTTAATGTTTTTTTTTTTATTTATTTATTTTCACTTCACTTCAGGAAGTAGAGGGCATGGGAAGAAAAAGCTCTTGTGAGCTTGACTAGGCTTCCCAGCCGTCATGTCAACTAGAATATCGGCTATCCCCGTTTGTTCTCTGATCCACACCGCTCTCTTCCTGCAAAACATTTATTAACCATTAAATGGTTGCAGAGAGGTGGTTGGGTTAGGGCCCTATTGGCCTCCTCCCCTCACAGTACTGGCAAGCAACGCCGCTCGCGTCCGTTGAACCAAGGCCTTTTGGGTCTTTGGGTATTTGTGTAGTCGACAACCCCTTGAACGGTACAGAAACGTGGAGTACATCCAGCGTAGTCGACACAGAAGCACTTTCCATCACGAGATGGACCACGAATCACCGCAGACAGACATCTGGAAGACTCACAAAACCACGTGTCGTGGCGTTGATATACCGCAGCGGCGCTTACTTCTCTCCACTACTACCCTTTCTCATCATGTGCACAGTGCATGTGTGGACACGTTGCATCATATGATGCGGCACGTGGCCCAATGGTAGCGGATGGCGGGTGGTGGCGTGATGGGATGTCATGGCGTGACTCATGGCGTGTCGTTATACATGAGCATCTTGGAATCGAATTCCCTTCCAATTATCACGTGATCATGATAAGTGACATCATACGTTGTCACGCGTTCTTAACAACTCTACCTTAATGTACCTTAGTCTATCTTGCCTTTATTTCCCCTCCCATGTGGCGACTTCCATAAGAGGGCTCCAACAACACTACGTAAAGGCTGGTAATAAAGCGGAAAGATTTCGGGGAGCGTTCGGCTATTAACTTTCATAGACAATCATCAACAATGCTTTGTGCACCCGCCGGGGTGGCTAAGTCAGCTAAGGCGTTGCGCTGCTGAGCACGAGGTCGCGGGATCGAATCCCGGCCCCGGCGGCCGCATTTCGATGGAGGCGAAATGCAAAATCGCGCGTGTGCTTGCGTTGCAGTGCACGTTAATGAACCCCAGGTGATCAAAATTAATCCGGAGCCCTCCACTACGGCGTGGCTCATAATCAGAACTGGTTTTGGCACGTATAACCGCAGAAAGAAGAAGAAGAATGTTTTCTGCACATCATCTTCTTATATTATTTCAGAATAGTAAAATTGTTTTTCTGATACATTATACTGAGATACGCAACAATTGCGTCAGAGCTTCAATGTTCTGGTAGATCACAAGAAAATGTGTTCACCCGTGGGCACGCGTACAACTGTGGTATATATCGATACCGGTGGCAAGATTGAGCAATATACGACTTGTTAATATAGTGTCACATGTGTTCCTTTTGTCGTTGTGTTTGTGCCCCCCACCCTATGTATTACCCTCGGTTGCGAGGGCCTTTAGGTGTATCTTGTATAAATGAATAAAGAAATAAATAAATATAACGTGGCGCACAAGTAATACATCCTACTCAATATAAACAAAACAAAGGGAAGAAAGAAAACAGTTAATGATGTTTGCTTGACACTGGCTTGACCATTTGCCCTTCTAAAACACTGTTACTGTATACATGCTAGAACAGTATTGTCAGCCTCCAGTGGATATGACACCCGAGATATCATACAAGTACAAAAAATTTATCCAGGCAAACAGAATTTGGGCATGATTCCGACTCTAGGAAAACTTTGGCTCAAGAGGCGGTTAGGTACCGCGTACACAAGTGGCAAAGAAACTCGGCTTCACAGAGTTTGAACAGCTCTTCTTCTAGACGACCCTGTATTATCACCCGTAGCTGGGACAGTCTGAGGTGCGTTGCTTTATTCGATTAATGAGATGGTTCTGCAATGTTGCGGACGCCCCACAAAGCGTAGCTAGCGCTTTTGTGGACGAGACTTGCAAACAGAACTCGCCACTTTGGTGGCCCCACGATGGATACTCCTAACATTCTATCAACCAGCTTTCAGAACATGCGTGCTACAACGCGCTCCTTTACAACATGCGCGTTGGTCTCTGTGCGCATTGTGTGCATTTATCATTCGGTGGCATTTCCCAGCCTTAAAGCCTGTCTCCTGTAAGTAGAAAGCCCCACTGATGTTGCCTATGAAAATCCTTCACTTGAGATGGCATACCAGGTGAAATCACGGCTGTCCATGTTAGTGTAGTAGCAGTGACTGGACGTACAGCTGTCGCACACAACGTTTCACAAAGCCTTGAAACTGGTGTTGCACAACACTTTATATTTGTCAGCTGTACAAGCTCGCATTGTAAGCCAGCAGCCGCCGCATGGTGACGTGCTGGCGTTACTGCTGTCGGAAGCAAGTTGCCTGTACATCACGGCATAACCCGTCCGACTTTATTGGTGCAGCCGATAAAGAAGTGGCGACCTACCTGGATACTCATCACCATTAGGTAGGTCACGTGTACTCTTAGACAGCAGCCTACTCCATGTAACTATACACTTAGAGCTCCATCCTCCGTTGGCTTGGCAGACACAAAATTTCCTGCGCTACGCATTGCAACTTCTTCAGCCAGAACCAAGAAAATCTAAGCATGTTTACTACACGTTCTGTTGATGACGGCGGGAAAGCTGCTGTTGCAGCATAATATGTTCTTAATGAAGAAGGCCCTTTCTGCTAGCGGTAGTGGAGACGCAGTCACTGCTTCCGACTGATCTCTAATGGAGCTAACTACGTCTTGCCGCGTGCGAGGTGAAGCGCCATTTGTACAAAATTTGATGCCTAGTATTTCCATATGCTCGGTGTGTTTATTGCCGCCAGGTTTGCCACGCGTCCTAAATTTAGATCACATGAAAATTTATTCAGCTGTAGGCACGCGAACAATTGTGGTTTGTACATTGAGTACAATGTAACATATCGCACATGCAACGCACCGAATACAAAGGAAAAGAGCAAACAAAACTGCAGAAAGGTGTCTGCTTGACACTGAATTTGCCACTTGCACTTCAAAAACACTATTACGGTGTACTTGCAAATATAATATTGTAAGCCTCGTATTCATGAATGATACCCGGGGCACGCACAAGTACAGAGTCTCTACTCAGGCAAGCAGAACTTGGGCATCATTACGGCTGTAGGAAAACTTTGCCTCGAGAGACGATTAGCTACGGCGTAGACCAGCGACGCAACCCCTGCTTCAACGGCTTCAACCCGACTTCCACGACCCGGCTTCAACGAGTTTAAAAAGCTGTTCTTCTTGATGACCCCATACTGTTACCAGTAGTTTGCGCAGTTTGGGGTACATGCATTATGAGAAAATAGAAATACTGGCGGTAACTTGTGAGAGGTGGTATGATTATAACCATCAACCGCTTCCTAAAAGTCTTAAAGCGGTTTTTTTTTCTTTCAACAGAAAACATAACGCGGGAGCTCAGCAGCACACTTCATTTTCTCTGCGGATGCTGTGATAAATCATATGGTGATTTCCGTTTTTATTATACTAACCGCATATATGTTCTGTTTCGCGGTCTAATTTTTTCGACCACAGTTTTTGCAAGATCGCTTTTTTGTTTGGTCCCATTTGCCATTCCGACGGTTTTATTTTTCTTGCCTTTTTCGCCCTGAGAAAAATCACTATCCACTGTGCTTTAGCTACTCCGTAATTGGAGAAACACAGTGTTGGTAACTTAGGAAAAATATCGCTCAATTTAGTCAGCTTTATTCAGCTGATGCACATTACCAGTAAAGAGGCCTGGTAAGGTTCCTCAAGTAATTCTGGCTGAGCCTATTGCATCTCCTACATTTTGCACCTGCATTTGTCGTCACCATTTCAGTGCTGCCGGACTGTTCTGATACGACCAGTCGATGTTCAATTAACTCCTTTGTGTTTTTCGTGCATCTTACGTCTGTTCAGTACAGCGAAACCATTTATCAGACCGTAATATCTCCCTGTACATGTCGCACTTGTAAAGAGTCGTTACCTGACCGAATTCATCACAATTGAAATGTTTATCGTACTAGCTCCTGAAATGCTAGAGGCTGCTCTAGCTTACTTCGTGGGTCGCGCATTCACCGGCAAAGTTGAGATGATCGCGGTGACGAATCCCGAATGCATGGTAGAGCAACTCAATCGCGTGACACGCGACAGAAGCGAAATTTATGTAATACCCGCGAACCCTGACGGTGTCACTGGTGACAGATCGCGTGGATAGGTTCTGTGACACAAGCGGAGTGATTATGTCATCGTCGCTCTGCGGCCGCTGCAGCAAATTTTCGTTCCAATTGTGGCGACCACTGTGACGGCGACGCTAGCGCTGTGTAGTCGCGACGCGTATATTGTGGTTCACACAAAAGTGGAAGCGCCACGCTGCCTTACGAAGTCGTTTTATCTAAAGCAAATGACGTCGTGACGCAATACGGCACGGCGTTGCGAAACTGTTGGAGCCCATCTGCTTGCACGGCTAATGACCGCTCGTGCACTGGCGAAAGCATTAGGTGGCCTTCTGGTGCCGTAATTCTGTGCGACCGTGGTAATTTCTTGCGAGCTTGATTTGATTGTGTTGGCGATAATATTATAGCAAATTTGAGGTAATGAATCTTTTTATGGGGCGTAGCGGCGAGGAGTGGCGGGGGGGGGGGGGAGGGGGGGGAAGCTTTAGGCTGATGGATAAGATAGAATATATGTATTAAAAGGGAAATAATTTAACTGGAGGTAGCTCTGGTTGCCTATCCTGCACGTGGGGAAGGAGGCACGGAGATAAAGATAGTAAGAGAAAGTCAAGGGCTAAAAAGAGAAATAGATAGGAGCACCTCCCCCTCCCCCAAGCGAAGTAAACCGCATACATTATACGTCGGTGGCAGGCGGCTTTTTCATTACGTACGGCACCTAGACTTCACTAAGTTGTGTCCAATCTAAAACAAGTGCACACTGTTTGGGGTGTATCCCAAAACAATAAACATCATCGGTTTTGCTCGCGTTTCCTTTATTTAAAATTCGGCGCTTGCTGCTATACCATTCGTAGTTTGAAAGTACCGGGAGCGAAGCTTTAAAGAAAACAAAAGCACGCACGATACATAAGGATAATTGTTTCGGACAAGAAAAGCCGCTGTGGATGCAAACTTTGCTTAGAATGTAGCGCAAATATTGAAGTTTATACTTTAGTTAGAGACCTAGAAAGTGGGAAAAGAATCTACATTTTGAAGATCAGCGCCAGCTATGCAGGTTAGCAGGAAGGACGGACAGCGCAGGCGATGTTTTTGTGTCGTGTCCGTCAACAAAGGTAACATACGAAACGACATCTAAGGTAGATGCCTTATCTGTGTTTGTCCGCTTACCTAGTCAGCAGAAATTTGTTGCCCATATTACATAAAAAGTGTGATTTCACACATAAAAAGTGTGAGTCGAACACGTACGACTTCATCTTTATTTTTGTTAAATTACCACATACCATGCAGGCCTGTTTTGTGTTTTTGCTCGATGATTCTATTATGGAGCATGATTTCTTTTACTACATCGAAATTGAGCGAAGTTTTCTCGTAAGGTGAAATATTATGTTTGGTTGTGCCGGGCAATAGCAAACACCACGCGTACGAACGAAATACTTTGCAAAAGGCACCCCATATTTCAGCTCTATTGAAGACACGCCTTAAACGTGTTAACTTTTGTAAACTGGTTAAATTTATTTTACAGTGTAGAGACCGGCGTAAATAGCACCGCAAAGCATAGGCAATACACAGTCAGCAATTTGCAGCAATGCGCGCAACTTAAGCGGGATGACTTTTCAAAATTTTCATGCGGCTAGATTGTGTTAGGTACAGAGCCATCTGACACGCACACACGTACGCACACTTATAATTATATTATTAGTAATAATAATAATAATAATAATAATAATAATAATAATAATAATAATAATGGCACTTCATGCAGGTTTATGATAGCCAATGAACTTAGAGAAAGAAGACCGAGGGAAATATACGAGTATTTTTAATTATTCCCAGCAACAATAAAAGCTGCGTACGTTATCTAATCACCTTTCGACCACTCAATTCGCGGCGACTCTTCTTTGACAAAAGAATTCAATAGATCGCGCTGAGCACGCCTACAGAGTAAAAAATGTCACAGTTTCGCCCTAAGGGCGAAGCAATGAATGCGATAGCAACACAGCAATGTCATACGAAGTAAGGTGAGCGGCTTTGGTAGCAATATGAATTGTAGTAAACATGAGCTGATTAAGTAAGGAGGTGTGCTGCGGCGTAAGTAGACCGACATGACGAGAGACTCGATGACCACGAGAAGGCGCGTGTGAAACGGTGGTGTTGATGAGAAGCGCTTCCCGTGGGCAGCGCGTGCGAAGGGACACATCTGTAGCGCTGCACTGCCGATCCGGGCAGCATTGCATGTGTAGCATGCGTTGGAAAATGTGGCCCGACTATTACTAACTGAATGAACAAGCGTGGTGTGAGCGCGCACAAACAAACATGAATAGCTCACACTGAATGACTGCAGACAACGACCGTCAAAACTCTGGCAGCAAGCGGATACGCCGCAGCGGCGAACGTACGTGCGGTCTATCGCTACAACGGAAACTGAGCGCGTAAAGGTCAGAGCCGTGTGGAGATAAGAGACGGTGCGAGCGAGCGACGATCGCGGTTGTTGGCAGCGTAGAAGTGCGCCCCCCCCCCCCCCCCCCCCCCCGCTCTCTCCGGCGCTGGCTTACCGCTTCCTTGCTTGCGCGTGGGAGAGATAAGAGACTGTGCGGACGAGCGACGAGCGCGGTTGTTGGCAGAGAAGTGCCCCCCCCCCCCCTCCCCTGCTCCCTCCGGCGCTGGCTTTCCGCTTCCTTGCTTGCGCGTGCGAGATAGAGTGCGTTCGCTCTCCGTGATAGCGCGCGTCCCCGCACGCTTCCGCTGGGGCATACGGCGCGCGGCGAAGATTTTATCTATACGGAACCTCACGGCGACGGCGACGGCGACGGCGACGCCGACGGCAGAAATCCCGTTGAAGTGTCCATATAATTGCTATCGCAATAAAACGAGGATACACCATCCGTATCCATGCGTGCGTCCGTGAGTGCGTGAGATTGAGTGCATGGTTGTTAATTTCCTTTCTTCAAGCCCTCCCCCCCCCCCCGCGCCCATTGGGTGTAACATACAAAAATGCACATTCAAACGTATAGCTTCACTGGCTTTACTCAACAATAGAACAATAACAAAACATAGACGTTTCGCCACCTATGCGGGTGGCATCGTCAGTACACAAATGGCGTCTTTCATGGGGCGCCATTTGTGTACTGACGATGCCACCCGCATAGGTGGCGAAACGTCTATGTTTTGTTATTGTTCTATTGTTGAGTAAAGCCAGTGAAGCTATACGTTTGAATATGAATTCCCCTGGCTTCTGGAACATTTTTTAACAAAAATGCATGTTGTATATTTTGTCAGACGGTACTTGACAGCTAACATGCATATACATATATATATATATATCAGTACTTGTAGGTTGAGGACGTGCGTACGAAAGATACGATACTGTATTTCCTCCGTTTCGGCCGTGGTCCGGCCTTCGTCAGGGAATACATGAAACGGTGAGGCGTTTGATATGTCGCGCGCCTAGGCCAGGCCCCGGAAACTCCGCTGGTTTTCTGTCCATGCGAATTGCAGCGCCATCCATGAAATGGATGCGAAAGCACAATCGCTTTTGCTTTTTTTTCTTGTCAACCCTCTCTCAATTGTCATTTCTCTCTCGCCTTCAACTGTCGGCGGAGCGGCCCGCGCTCGCTGTGCTGTCGAGACGCTGCAACATCTGATGTGCGAGTGCAGTGCTTCGTCGACGGCGCGCGCTACTCTTGCCCGCGTTTACCGCGCGGAGAACCTCCCCTGCTTGACGGTGGAGGACGTCTTGCACCCCTCGGGCTGCACATCGAGCCACGGCAAACTCTTCCGCGCACTGTTGAACTTTGCCGACGACGTGGGTTTGGTCGACCGCCTGTAGGCCTCCCGTGTGGGCTCCCGGCGGCTCTTTCGGGGCCGCCCGGGGTGCTGTGTTGGCGTTGGGGTCTGGCGGGTGCCTCTCGGCGGCTACTCCCTTCCTCTGTTTGTTTGTTTGTTGTTGTTGTTGTTACTGTTTTTATTGTTGTTGTTGTTGTTGTTACTTTTTTTATTTTCTTTTTTTTTCCTTACGACCTGTTCTCATTTCCGACAGTGTGCGACGTGAACCCCACGCGTCTGCGGCGCCTTAGATGATGCTGCTGCTGCTTCCGCTCCTGCGCCTGCGACCTCTTTCCCTTCTCTTTCCTTTCACTCCCCATCCCCCTGTGCAGCGCGGTTGAGGTGTCCTCTATTGAGAGACAGTTATCGCGCTGCACTTTAACCCAATCTTTCACCCTTTCCAACAATAATCTCTCTCTGTCGGCCGTGCTGATAACGGCCAAAACGGCAGCATTTTTTTTTTCTGGCATTATGCGGTCAGTTTTGCGCTTTTCGCCTTCCTCACTAGCAGTGTGGTCCATGTGGTACAGTCTGTTTCACACTTAGGGGAAATCTCGGAGCTCATTGCACCGCGATGCGGCGAGCGCTGGAGTCGGGCGCCGGAAGCAGCTCGCGCAGGCGCAGACGCTCGAGGTGCGTTATCTTAAACCGCGTCGACTGCTCGACGCGGCTGGCCGCCAACCGCGTCGACAGCTCGTCCCAAGATAACGCGCGTCGAGCGTCTGCGCCTGCGCGAGCTGCTTCCGGCGCCCGACTCCAGCGCTCGCCGCATCGCGGTGCAATGCGCTCCGAGATTTCCCCTAAGTGTGAAACAGACTCTACCTACCGTTGCACGTTTGTCGGCTTTTTCCGCAATGTCTCGCAGCTGTCGCTGTTAGTGTGTGGTTCGATGGTGTACGAACACATCAAGACGAAGTGAGCCATGCGACGTGAAATTCTACCGCACCCCTAAAGACAACAGGTGAGCACTTTGCAGTTTACTTCCCGGTTTTCATTTGTGATAGCAATTGTGCACAGTCGTAGGTGGCTGTCCGGTGGTGAGGCAGGAGCTAGCTGATTTGAGAACACCTTAACCATGCAGTAAATCGTTGTGTCACAAGCAGCGAACATAAAGCCCCTAATAAATATAGTACCACCTGTGTGTATCGTAAGGAACACGTGTGTAGGTGTGCGCTTTGTACTTAATTTTCGCAGATTGGTCGCCATTGTTTTAAAATGCGTTTCTGAGAATTAAGGTTGGCAAATCACAACTAGTACTCTGCCGCGACGCGAAACAAGCCCAGTTTTGTATGTTCCAACGGCGATGTTATAGTGGTGTAATTTATGATTTTCACTGTTCTTCATGATGGAAGTGTTTTTAAACTAGGCAGGAAGGACGGACCTAATCGGTTTGCCCAGAGATAAGGTCAACAACCGCAGGATATCCTCGGCACACTACACGGAGGTGGATTTCATGGACCAAGCGACAAGCAGGCCGGGAGAAGCTATTTTTCGCATTGGCCATTAGAGCAATTGCAAAAAATGTTTTTTTTACATGGGTGTGCATGAAACAACATCCGCGTTTTGTTGCATTCTATGCATAGTGTGTTGCACTGTCTGCTACAATTCTGGTTTTCGCAAACACAATACAGTGAGTCCAAAGAACTGTTGTGTTGTAAGTGGAATTATTTTTTATATATAGTTTGGGCACATGCTTGCTTGATCGTAGTAATGAACGGGATCGCGTGCATGAAAACGCAAAAAGAACCCACTGCGCACAAGCACGAATGCACCATGTAACGCCTGGCACGGCCTTACAGGAGAGGCGCGCGCACTTCGGTTCGGCGATGCGTCTGATAACGCCCGCCAAAAAAAAAAAAAAAAAGAACGCGCCGCGGACAACTCAAGAAATAAAAAAAAAGCACTGCGCGAAAAAATGAGGGGAAGGGAGGCGAGACATGCGAGGAGGGATAGGAAAGTCACGAGAGAAAGGAGAAGCCAGTGGAGCAACGTTATCATAAAAAATGAAGAAAAAAAGTTGTATAGCAAAAGAAGGAGAGTGGAAAAAATCGTACCGCTTTTCTTTCTTTTTTTTCTCCGCCGTAGTACCGTCATCCGTCCGCTAGGGCCTAACTGAAGTGCGCCTTGGCGCTAGCGTCGACTGAGCGTCTGCTATACAGAACCAATGGGAGGTATAGCAAGATTCACCCCCCTGCCTAGGCGATAAGGCGTCACAACTAGGCATGCGCCGTGGTAGCGGCGCAAGCGTTATCACTCTTTGGTTGTGCTTAAAAGCGGCGGCATTCAAGCTGACGCGCGCTTTCATTCCTGTAACATAGAACCGGGCAGTTCGCCCGCCGCTGTTAAGTTGATGGCAAAATAACGCCGTATTGCTGTCGCTCCACCGCTGCGCTGTCCTTCCGTCAGACACGACATAGACTGGCGACGAAGATGGGATGCTGCCAGCAAGGAACAAGCTCCTGCCTGACAGCAACGGAATTCACCTGCTGACGGATTACGCACGGACAGTCGAGAAACAGCTGGTTGGGTCAGTATGGCGAAGGTGACCACGAGTCTGCAGCTGGGGCAAGTAGAACATTTCGAAAATTCTACGAGCGATTGGACTATCTATGAAGAGTGCGTGCACCCGTACCTTCGAGCCAATAATGTTCCGGAGGAGCGGAAGGTAGACGTGTTCATCAGCATATTGGGCCCACAGACGTATTTGCTCCTCAAGTCGATTGCCGCTCCAGATAAGCCGTCCTCGAAGTCCCTGGAAAGCTTGTGCAAGCTGCTTCGTAAACATTTGGCCCCAGAACGGTTAGTCATAGGTGAGCGAGCGAAGTTTCATCGCCGAGGGCAGAAGGAACGTGAAACGATACCACAGTACGTGGCGGAGTTTCGGGCATTAGCGCAAACATGCGAGTTTGGTGCATTTCATGACGAGTCGCTTCGTGACAGATTTGTGTGCGGTTTGCTCAGAGTCGACATGCAAAGACACTTGTTTTTGCAAGACAAGAATCTAACATTTCAACGAGCCGTTGACCGCGCAACAGCTTTGGAAGCTGCGCTCGCTAACCCTGGAGCTGCTCATTCGAAGCCTCAGAGTTCGGGGTGCATCAGTTGCCTACCAGGGGAGCATCTATCTATCTATCTATCTATCTATCTATCTATCTATCTATCTATCTATCTATCTATCTATCTATCTATCTATCTATCTATCTATCTATCTATCTATCTATCTATCTATCTATCTATCTATCTATCTATCTATCTATCTATCTATCTATCTATCTATCTATCTATCTATCTATCTATCTATCTATCTATCTATCTATCTATCTATCTATCTATCTATCTATCTATCTATCTATCTATCTATCTATCTATCTATCTATCTATCTATCTATCTATCTATCTATCTATCTATCTATCTATCTATCTATCTATCTATCTATCTATCTATCTATCTATCTATCTATCTATCTATCTATCTATCTATCTATCTAACCGCCTACGTCTTTGTGCTATCATGGTCGTTTCGTTAACTTGGTATGTACTAAAATTGGCCTACTATGACAAGAGTACATGACGAACATAAATGATATGTCATGACATAAATGTCATGACATGCGTGTCATGTAGGTCATGTCAATGACTCCTTCAAAATCATCATCATCAGCCTATATTTTATGTCCACTGCAGGACGAAGGCCTCTCCCTTGCGATCTCGAATTACCCCTGTTGTGCGCTAGCGTATTCCAACTTGCGCCTGCAAATTTCCAAACTTCATCACCCATCTGGTTTTCTGCCGACCTCGACTGCGCTTCCCTTCTCTTGGTATCAATTCTGTAACCCTAATGGTCCACCGGTTATCCATCCTACGCATTACATGACCTGCCCAACTCCATTTCTTCCACTTAATGTCAACTAGAATATCGGCTATCCCCGTTTGTTCTCTGATCCACACCGCTCTCTTCCTGTCTCTTAGCGTTAGTCCTAAGTTTTTTCGTTCCATCGCTCTTTGTGCGGTCCTTAACTTGTTCTCGAGCTTCTTTGTTAACCTCCAAGTTTCTGCCCCATATGTTAGCACCGGTAGAATGCAATGATTGTACACTTTTCTCTTCAACGACAGTGGTAAGCTCCCAGTCAGGATTTGGTAATGCCTGCCGTATGCACTCCAACCCAATTTTATACTTCTGTAAATTTCTTTCTCGTGATCTGGGTCCCCTGTGAGTAATTGACCTAGCTAAACGTACTCCTTTACAGACGCTTGAAAATATTAACAGTCAAAAACCACTGAAATGGATTCGGACGTGGGTACTAAGTGAAGGAAACCCTAAAGGATGGTGGTAGAAGTCCTAATCATCACCATGACTGGCAAAAATGTCAATGAGTCGGCGAAAAAGGATTAATGCTCAAAAACCACCAAAATTGGTTCGGACGTGGGCACTAAGCGAAGTAAACACTAAAGGATTGTGGTAGAAGTCCTAATCATGATCATGACTATGCAAAAATGAGAATGATTTGACAAAAAAAGATTAACACTCGAAAACCAATGGAATAGGTTCGGATGTGGTACTAAGTGAAGGAAAAGGCTAAATATTGAAGTCATATAGTCATGAACATGAGATGCTTTCGTCTTATGGTCTGTGCCTTAAGGCTTTCGCCTTAAAGGACTCCTGAGAACTCATGACATGAATGTCATGACATGCGTGTCATGAAAGAGCCGCCTGTGTTTTGGTGCTCTCATGGTACTTTCGCCAGCTTGGTAGGCTCCCCGCACATTGCTTCGCATAACATCGATTCCCACGGGGTGTGGGATCTGCCGGCTTTTTTCTGCAACAAGGGCACATTCAGAAAGCTGGCGGAGGTGGCAAGGAAAATTGCAGCCGAAGCGAAAGCGAACAGTACAGAACGTTCGGGTGTTACAACCGTCAGAACCACCCCTGCAAAGTGTTGCAAAGAAAGAGGTAGAGACAGGAGACCCCATCATGCTCAGCTTAATTGTCGAGGGTGTTCCCTTGCAAATGGAGCTTGATACGGGAGCCGCCGTTTCGGTAATGTCCCTGGGTCAGTTCCGCTCACTTTTTCCAACAGTGCTTCTGAAGCAAACTAAGTTGACGCTCAGGACTTATACGAGCGAACCTGTGAAGCCATGCGGTGTTTGTTTTCTAAGAGTTGAGCACAACGGTCAGTGCCAGCGCTTGCCGCTGTACGTGCTTCCCCAGAGCGGTTCAGCGCTGTTCGGGCGCAACTGGCTTCAGCAAGTACACATCGATTGGAGTCAAGTTCGCGGCCTGCAACAGCTACAGTGTGAGACATCACTAAGCGCTCAACAACTTCCCGAGCTGCAATCCTTGCTTGGCCGCCATAAGGACCTCTTCAATAACGAGCTAGGCACCATCCGAGGTGAGAAGGCAAAGATGTTTTCAACGATGGGAAGACGCCAAAATGTTTCAAAGCTCGAAGCGTTCCGTTTTCTCTAAAAAGTACTGTTGAGCAAGAGTTGTCTAGTCAAGAACAGATGGACATATTAACACCGGTAACGAGTAGCGAGTACGCCACTCTGGTGGTACCAGTTTTGAAGCAGGACGGGTCAATAAGAGTATGCGGTGATTACAAGCTGACACTGAACCTCATACTAGACGTAGAACATTACCTGTTACTCAAGACCGACGAGCTGTTTGCAGCCCTCGCTGGTGAACAGCAATTTTCTAAAATTGATCTTAACAGGGTGTACCAGCCAGTAAAAATGGATCGAGAGTCAAAACGGTACCTTAAGCACCTTAAGCTCAACACCCACAAGCGTCTTTACGCCGTGAATCGTCTGCCCTTTGGAATTGCTTCGGCACCCACAATATTCCAGAAAATAATGGATAATCTCCTGAAGGGGCCTCAACTTCGTGTTTCGCTATATTGACGATATCCTAATTACGGGTCGCTCAAAAGAACACTTGCAGAACCTTGACGCAGTTCTCAAGACTGTCAGAACGTGGAATTCGCGTCAAGCCATCGAAGTGTGAATTCTTTCGTGACGAGCTGACTTATCTGGGCCATGTAATAAACAAACATGGCATCCACCCAACGGACGAAAAACTGACCGCGATAACCAAAGCACCGGCGCCAACTGATAAGCGCCAACTTCAATCATCGTTGGGGCTCATCAACTACTATGGAAAGTTCGTTCCAAACTTACCCACCATTCTTTTCCCTTCAAAGAGGCTCTTGCAGAAAGACATCGCCTGGGATTGGAACACGGCTTGCGATCGGGCCTTTCAGCACATCAAGCAGCTGCTTTCTTCAGCTCCAATCTTGGCGCACCAGGCCTGCCCCTGCAGTTATCTTGAGATGCGTCCGCCAACGGGGCAGGTGCAGTGTTGTCGCACATTTTTTCCGTCGGTCAGATAGGGCCAATAGCATATGGCTCACGCACCTTGAATCGTGTTGAGAAAGGCTATAGCCAATTAGAAAACGCAGCCTTAGCTCTTGTATTCGGCGTTAAAAAATGCCACTACTACTTGTATGCAAGTATGTATACTACTTGTTTTGCTCGCGGACCACAAGCCTCTGGCTACAATTTTTGATCCCAAGACTTGCATACCACCAATTGCCGCCGCAAGACTACAACGATTGGCACTGGTTTGTCGGCCAATTCTTTTTCACTAATGTTCCGGCCTTCTGAACAGAACGCTGACGCAGATTGCTTGTCTAGGCTGCCAATAACACTGCCGACGGTCGAAGAGCAGGAAGAATTTTTTTATGACCTACGCTTTGGCACTATGCCGATCAACAGCAATGATATTGCTTGTGAAACTTCACGCGATGCCGTTTGCGTACTGTGGCCCATCGTATCCGGTCGGGCTGGCCGCGTTGTGTACCGGATGAAATCAAACCGTTCTTTCATAGAAAACTAGAACTCTTCATAAATCGAGGATGCATTATGCTGGAAATTCGCGTACTTGTTCCCGAAAATTTCGCACGTTCATTTTGGACGAGTTGCACCAAGATGATCCAGGTGTTGTTCGCACCAAAGAGCTAGCAAGGGGCTACGCTTGGCGGCCGACTATCGATAGTGACATAGAGCATTTCGCCTCGTCTTGCACCGCTTGCGCGTCTAATTGCAATCTGCCGCCTAAAACACCCTTGCATCCTTGGGCATGGCCTACGCGCCTTTGGCACATTGTTGCTGTAAGGTACTTAACTCGTGTCCAATCAGCATTGCCAATGTCAAACGCGATGACAAAAAAAATCGACACAACGGCATAGTTGTAAGAACAGGTTTATACAGGTTCGCAGAGCAGCAAATGTAACCAGCCATATATACATGAAGAATAGGGTTTACGAAAGAAAGGATGACACTTACCTTAAACAAAAAAAAAAAAGACTTCTCGCCATGGCATGGTTGTAAGAACAGGTTTGTACAGGTTCGCAGAGCAGCAAGTCTCACCAAGCATATACAAAAGATCAGGGTTTACGACAAGAGGACTCCGAACTTTAAAAAAAGAAACAAAAAAAAACGGGGGAAAGAGAAACAGCCATGACAGGAGACAGCTTTGTGCTGTAAGGTACTTGCACCGTGAAGAATCATCACTCAAACATGCTAAGAATGCACCCCTGGATGATTGCAAGGACAGGTTCGTAGAGCAACAAATGCAACGAAGGAAGGGTTTACAAACAAATCTCGTTTGATACGTGCAATGCTGATTCGACACGGGTTCAAGTACCTTACAGCAACAATGTGTCGTGCCCCCCCCCCCTCCCCAATACCATGTAGGTATTTAAGCAGAACGCCTTACCGTTTGATGTATTCCCTGACGATAGCCGGACCCGGGCCGAAACGTAGGAAATAATGTATCGTTTTATCTTACGTGAATCCTGAACCGACAAGTTCCTGTTAAACAATATCCGATCCCGCCATAACCATATATATATATATATATATATATATTGTGTGTGTGTGTGTGCATTGCCTGATGCAATTATTTATGGAAGTGTCGAGCTTGTGCTGCGATTGTCCAGCTTGGCGTCCGGTGTAAGGTGTTTGTCATTTCCGCTTATTTGTGATACGGCATAACTGGAAAGCTAGTGCAATCAATTAGTTACTAAAGCTTGCTTTTGTTTGCGATTGCAGAGGTAGATTTAGCTCTGGCACGGTACACAAAAGAAATCTGCATGCAAAGTGCTCCATTTCGTATTTGTACTTCGCTCAGGCGTCGAAAGGACAGCTTGAAAAAGAAAAAGAAAGAATAGCAGTGTGAATAGCACGTGCTATGCATTTGCCCACTTATTAGTTGTGATAGGCTGTGTTTACAATATGACGCATGGAGTATTTTGTTCGGACTCATCGACAAAGAGAAAGAAAGCTGAGTTACTAGAGGAAGATGCTTCGATTAAGTCATATTAATAGCGTTATTGCGCTCAAATGAAAAAAAAACAACTACAACAAACAGAATATGCACTCATTAGGCCGCACGACTTCAGGGCCACGACGACTAACTTTGTTATCTTTTTCTTGCAACTGCAATCAAGACGAGCAGCGACTTTTCTTCTGCTTACGTTTCTCTTTTCCTTATTTTTAGATTTACACTAAACCCACAGGTAATTTCCACCCCGCTTTTCATTGTATTTATTGTCTGTTGGTCTTATATGGTGATGACTAGCAAGTTGAGCCCCTCGGTCCCCCTTCTCGTTCAATGCATGGTAACGGTCTCTACTATGGCAGCTTTGATGCCGCCAGGCCGCACACCATAGTTTATATTATATAATTCTGGAGTTGTACGAGCCCAAGCCGCCATCTGATTATCAGGCACGGCGCAGTAGGGGAGTCCGGATTAGTTTTGACCTCCAGGGCTGCCCAATGCGAGGTACACTGACGTTTCTTTTAATTTCGCCCCCATCAAAATCTGGCGGCCAAAGTTGGGATTTGATCCCACGACCTCGTGCTGAGCAACGCAATGCCAAAGCCACCAAGGAACCACGGCTGGTAGCACACCATAGTTTAATGGGCATTTATTACCGCAACGTCCGTGTACTTTATAGATAACGCCTACAGCGTAAAAGGCAAATCAGTTCTGCGCAATCCCGCAAGGTGGAGTAAGTGTAATGAAAGGGAGAAATTGTCATCTACCCGAACGTACCACGAAGCTTCTACTAGAACTACAAGCTACGAAGCTACAAGGACGAAGTTTTCCTCAACTGCGAGGCGTTCTTCCCGAGACAATTGTACGGGTTTCTTTGGAAGCTTCGGGCCAAATTCCAATGGATCACAACTTTTTCCTTTCCTGATCACTAAAATGTGCCTGCGGTTGAATCTTTTTCATGCCACTCGTGCGTAAAACAGAAAAAGACAACTCAAACTGTGTGGCAGAACGCTTTCTACTTAAATGTACACACGCGTGCAGTCTTCTGACTATAGAACACAGCAGTAT